>NC_056728.1:1275139137-1275439137 GCF_019279795.1 Protopterus annectens
TAGTTGTAAAAAAGAAAACATTTTGTAACCAAGTTTAGTGTTTTACAGAGTCTGAATAAACAACAGAAGGGTATGAAGAGGACATTGCAAATGGTCCTGAAACTCTTGGTGAGAGACTGGTTACAAGGAAAAAAATCTTAAATCACAAAGTAAAAACTGAGGGAGAATGAAATTGGGCATGGGGATAAACCATCTTATTTGCATTTGTTTACTGGGAGGTCTGCTAGGCCAGGGTGGGTTTATTTTTAGTAGAGTGGGATCAGTTACAGTTTTATTAGCTCAAATGCCAAGGATATGGGAGTGTTTTTGCAAGACATACACTGTGTGGGAGTTTGAAAGACATTCTGATCTTTATGAGATGAAAGAATAATAATGGTTACTTGGTACAGAGGAGTGTTTTTTGGCTGGAGTAAAAATACACATTAATAATGATAGTCTTGATAGCATATTGCTGTAGGGAAGGAAAACAAATTCAGTTCTGCAATGTTTATGCTCTTACTAAAGATAATAGCTCAGTTATTTAAAGTCTTAGAGGAATATTTGATGGTGAATATGTTCATAATATGCTCCACGATTTTAATTACTGCCTGGAACAAAGGGCTATAAAAGTGATGTGAATAAAGAAAAATGTAAAGGATATTTTGGAAAGGGCAATTTTGTGGTGGCATGAGCAGTTCACACGTACAGAAGAAATGTCATAGCAAAATAAATTCCTTTGTCTGAATAATTTGATGGAGCTGCAAGCCAAGAGTTCTGCTTCAGTTTTTTCTGATCCCAGGATAATATATTTGAACATGGGTTTTGGGAAATTTCTTTAAATTTATTAAAGGTGTTGATTAGAAGCAAGAAAGAGTGTTTAATAATGATATATATTGATTATTTGGGAATGAGGGTGTTATAAGAACTAGGGTAGCTGATGGAGGGCAAGCATTGAAAAGCTTGAGAGAATATTTAACGTAGATTAAAAGGAAAGGAATGGTAATATGCTGAACAAATAGCCGAACAGAACGAGATTAGTTAGTTTTATAGAAAGAAGTTGTATAAAGAGAATTAAGGATGAAAGAATGGTTGAAATAGTGCCTTGTTAATAGAAGGTGAGAAGTAGATCCTCTTCTAACAAGAGTCAATAAATTGTGTTCATGTGGATTTAATAGGTGATCACAGGGTTTGAGATACTGGAGATGAAAATGAGAAAGAAAATTTGGAGAAATGGTGTAGTGCTGAAACATGAGTAAGGTGACAGAGAATAAAGAATTTGGAAAAAAGGGATATTAAATGTATAAAGGCGTTTTTTCAGAGGAAGTGATTAAAATGTATTGCAAGCAGTTCGAGGGAGCATAGATGCATTAAATTATAGATATAAATCTTTAGAGTAGGAAAAGCTCAGAATTGTGAGAAAGTGCTGCAGGAACAGTAGGTAAGAGGAGTGAGAATACAGTCGATTAACTGTAATTAAAAGTATCTGGAAAGGGAAGAGATGACTTAGAATGGCCATTGCAGACTTTACTAATTTTTAGTGGGAAATTAAACAAAATATCCAATCAAATCAAATGATTGTTAGGGGAATAAGGAAATTTAAAATGTATTTGTTAAGAGGGGATTTAACAAAATCATATGGTGCTATGAATCACAGTATATTGGCAGTCTTGAAATAGTATGACTTTGGCAAGTGCTTTTGGGTTTAATAGAAGTGTATAAACATTCTAAACTGGTGCCATGTGTAAGTAGATATTGATAGGTAAAATTAAAATCCCTACTGGAATGAGACAGTGCTGTGCCCTTGGCTTGGTCTTGAATGTGTTGATAGCTTAGAGGAGTTGTGTGAGGCAGGATGGAGACTAGAAAGTGAAGTACCAAGAGCAACTTGTTTTTCTGCGCAGATGGTGACGTTTCCTTTGTAAAAGATGAAGTAAAAGCAAAACAGATGGAATGTTTACAAAAAATACTGGGTGAGATGGGATTCACTTTAAAGTACGAATATGCATTTTGTCAGGAGTTGTTACAAATGTAGATTTGGTGTATTGTGACAAAGAAGTTGAAGTATTGAGTATAGTGTTTGGAGAGTGAGAAATATAGAAAAGGGAAAAAAAGCTTATTCAAAATGGCACACTCTCTTAAGACAAAAGTGCTTATTGTATAATAAAGTGGAAAGACTTCATCAGACTAAACTTCATTTCAAATCATATTAAATAATCCATGCCTTACATCACTTAACCTACATAGTTCAGTCATTTAATGCTTTAAAATCCTAGATGTTAAAACATATTTACAGTTATTTACACTACTTAACTCTGGTGCATGATATGCATTCAGTGCAATCTACCACTTAATTCTTTTCTTTCTAACATGTTTCTAAATCACCATGACAAATCCAAAATTAGCATTATCTGTTATAAAAAATTAAAATAAAAACAAAAACATTACATATTTTACACTGCTCATGTTTATATAAGGTATTGCTCTCATCTTTCACTTTTGTTGCATACTGATACTCATAAATTCTATTCTTTAACATCCTAGTAGTTTTTCCAGTGTATAAACTGTTACATGTGTAGCACAGAGATAATAAACCACATTTTGTGATTTACATGTAAAATACTGTCGTCTAGTATAACTTGTATAAGTAAAACTGACATTTAAGTTCTTTAATAAAGGAGATAAGAATTGAGTGATATTAAAAGGGAAAATATAAATGTTGGCACTGTGTATATTGTAGATATATTGCTTATAGGCTTACTTTTTGCAAGGGTAAGAGATTATATACATGTGTGTGTATTATGCAAATATGTTTACATGTGTGTGCGCGTTTGCATGTCTGTATATACATATAATGTGTGCAGTCACACAAAAGATAAACATATGTTGTGTATCTGTGTGCATATTCTGTTGATGGAGACAGTATAATGCAGCATGGCAGTCTGACATGTTTGAATAGCAATGTAAACCTACTGTTAGAGCCTATCTGTACTTAGTTTCATTTCCTGAAGCTATTCTGATAACAGCTGTGGATAGTTAGTTTAAAATACTTACGCTTTTAGGTGCAGGGCTAATGGAACAGTTGCATCATGGATTTCTGAGTGTTAAGTCACAATTCCTGGTAGTTTTGTTTTTACTTTGAGCATTTCAAATGTTAAACATTTTCAAGGGCAGATAAAATGTGGTTTTAGTTTATGTAAAAGAAAATTTGATTTTCAAGTCAGGTGTTCACCACCATGATAAAAAGTAAATTATGCAGTCATCTTCTGCATTTAAAACTACTTGTAGTAGGAATACTGAGAAATTAAAACAATGACTTGAAATCTAAAAGAGTTTGTGCCTTCGTTTTGTTTCTAAAATACAACAGACAGTGGCTTCTGGTCCTTTTGAGCACATAACAATTCTAGTGCAATGTTTCCTTTCTGATGGCATACCCATACAAATTGTCGAAGTCATGTAAATTATGTAAAAAAAATTTTTTTTTCCACACAGACTTCCCCACGCAGTCACTGTTCCCTTATTTGTGACTTTCACAAATAGCTTACCATCCTCAAAAGATACCCACTTTGTGTACCCATCTGAGTATGATTAAAGTAAAAGTAATGGCCACAATGATCTTTCATCTTGTTGCTCTTAGCAGCATATACTGTGTCTCATCAAAAAGCAGTCTGCGAGTATTTAACTATGTTGTTTAACTGTCCTTTTTCTTTTATACACAGGCTTCCTCACAACTCCCAGTAAGTAACCACTATAATGATCATTTGTGAAGGTGAAATTATGGCTACAGTAAGCCATATGTGGCTGTCATGTATATGCACTCCCTTTGCTAGGTCATATGTATGATCTTTTTTTTTTCCTCAAATTTTTTTATTTTTCAAATACATTTGAATGAATTCCATAGTATTTATACATAACATCTTAAATAACTATGTACACTATTTACATTAGCCTGACACTGTAACAGATCTTAATGTATGCAGTTACTTTATAAGTATGTCCAGTCCATTATCAGAGTGTCTGATCAATCATTGTATAGTGTTAATCAACGATAAGACTTTTCCCCAAGGGTTATTGATAAATGGCTTTGGATAAATTCTTAGTTCTTTAATTTTAATTTCCAATAATGCTATGATCTTCAGTAGGCTGTAGAAGTCTTCCAAAGTTGGTATTGCATTTGTATTCCATCTTCTTTTATACACTTCCTTAAAATTGCAAGTATAGTCCATACTTGATACATGTTTGACCTGTTCAATTGAGGACCTTCGTTCACATTTAATAATACAAGATCTTTAGTTAAATAAAATGATTCATTAAATAAAGCTTGTAGAAAGTTAATACCATTCCAAAATGGCTTAATTTTAACACAAAGAAAATGTGGTTCCTATCTGCTCACATCTCCAACATATTCCTTTTATGGAATAACTAATTTTACTAATTCTGTCTAGGGTTAAGAGTGCTCTTCGCAAACATTTCCAATTAAAAACTATCCAGTATTCTGTAAAGGATGTATATTTTATCAATAAGATATTTGTTTTAATAGCTTCAGTATTGAGTGTCATTTTGTTATATATTTCCAATATGAGGTTTTGGGTGTTGTTTTATAGCTTAACAACATTTTGTAAAATTTTGAAATACTGTTTTGGGGATTTGTTTTCCTTTAAGAATGGTGTGATTAAGGAGCATCTCCAAGAGGGTGGTATTAAAGCTTGTGACTGAATTTCTAATAGAGTTTTATGGAAGTGGGGATAGTATCCTTGAAGGAAAAAGTTTATATATTTCCATAATTATGCCGTCAATACCTGGAGCCTTATTATTTGTACCCTCTTTTATTGTATCTGTAATTTCTTTGCAAGATATGGGTGCTTGCAGATCTAATTTTAATTTTTCTGGTATTTTTTGTATTGGAAAATTTTTCATCTACATTTAATTGATCGATATGTATATTTTCTTTTTGGAAATCTTCCATATAGGGATTTCTATAGGCATCAAGAACGTCACCTATATCCAAGACATTTTTTCCCTTTCTTTTCATGGAAGATACTTTTAATTTTATTACCTTTTGACTGTATTTTGATTCTTGTGGATAAATTATGTAGATATTTGGAAGAAGTGGACAAGGTATTCATTTTTAGTTTTTCTAAAGCTAAACTAGTTTTATGTGTTAGAATTGTGTTGTATTTATTGTTTAATACTACTTTCTTTTTAATCTCTAAATGATTTATTTCAGCTTTTACTGACAAAAGTTTGAATTGTAGATCTAATAATTCAGAATTCCATTCTCTGATTTTTTTTTATACCAAGTTAGGGTTTTACCATATATATAAGCTTTTAATGAGTCCCATATCATTATTTTTTTATTTCATTGTATTTATTTATCTCTGTGGTGTAATTAATATCTAAGAAGAACTGTAATTCAGATAATAACCAGGATGTGAACTCTTTAATTTTAGTTATATATGCTGGCATTTTGGAGTTAAAGATTAATGGTTTGTACCCATTTTTAAGTGTTAGTATCAATGAATTGTGGTCTGAAAAGGGGCAGGGAGTGATTGAAAAATTAATGATTTTAGAGTGCAAGTCATGGGCAGCAAATATTTTATCTATTCTAGTCTGGGTACCAAATCTGTGATCTTGATGGGAAAACAACAAATATTTATCTTCTTTAAATATGAAAGTGTCTACAAGATTAAAACTTTTGATACAGCAGATGTAGACAGCGGTCTTTTACTTGTAGTTTCAGAAATAACAATGCAGTTAAAATCTCCTCCCAATATTAAGTTGCCTTTATAATTATTAGAAATGAAATCCAGGTGTTTAGCAGTTCCTGTTCCAATGCCTGGGAACCAGTATATGTTGGCTAGGGTCCATATTATTTTATTATATTTAACTATTAGTAATGTCATAAGGCCTTCTTTATCTTCATTCTTATAAATGATTTCTGGGTTAATCACATTTGTTTTCCGTAAAAGTGTTATCCCTTTTGTCTTTGTCTTTTATAAGTGGATTGCGCCAATATCATATATTCCTTAGGATTCCATTTGTAATTGTCATTTGTTTTGAAATGAGTTTCTTGAAGGAAGACAATTTGTGCTTTGTACAGTTTTAAATATTTCAGTAGATTTGATCTCTTGCTAGGATTGTTTAAGCCATTGCTATTCATAGGTTCATAGTTAGGTACTAGGCTATCAGCCCAAGGGCCTAAGTAAGCGTAGCCAACAAGGTTCCCTCCTGGCTTACGCCACCCAAGAAAGTTAATTTCCTGTGCCCCTGTTGAGCAGAGCCACAGGCGTGATCCCCGGGGTGTATTTCCTATTTCCCATCCACTCATCAAGATTTTTCTTGAAGAGTGCTAATGAGGAACTTTGCTTGATATAGATGGGGTAGCGTGTTCCAGGGTATAGGAAGTCTCTGGGACAGGAATCTATCCCTCCAGCATGTCCTGTTTACTGTGGTGACAAGGTTTAGGTCCCTAGACCATGTAGCTCAGAGGGTTTGGGATTTCTTAAGGTGTAGCATGTCCAACAGCTCTGGGTTAACATAGCTTTATATGTTAGGCAGAGATCTCCTCGAAGTAGGCGATATGCTACAGAGTAAAGCTGGAGTTTTTTGAGATGGTCAGTGTAGGGCATCTGTTTGAGGCCAGTAATCCTCTTTGTGAGGTACTTCTGTGGCATTTCCAGCTGCTGCAGATGTCTTGTAAAGTACTTTCCAAAAGGGGCTTTGTACTCTGTAATGGGTCTAATGAGTGCCGAGCAGAGGGGAACAATGACCTCTTTTTTTTTTCCTGGATGAGAACCCTTTTGTAATGAGGAATAGAAGGATTTCCGGACTACTGTGGCAATGTGATTATCAAAGAAGACACTACTGTCCACCTGGGTCCCAAGGTCTCTTATCACACATTTGGCATTAAGTAGACTGCCGTTTATGTGGTAGTTCACGGGTGCAGAGTTTTTAACGAAGGGGATGACGATGCACTTTTTGGCATTGAGCTTGAGGCCATGCCTCTGACGCCAGGCATCTGTCTCAGTGAGGCCCTTCTGTAGCATGTCCACATCATTTGGGGAATCGACTATGGCTCCTAGTTTGCAGTCCTCTGCAAACTTCGTTAGCCAGAGGCCTTCTGTGTTAGCCTGTACTTCAGAGAAGTAGATGCCAAATAGGAGAGGTCCCAGGACTGAACCCTGTGGTACTCCGCTTGTCACTGGTTTGAAGTCCGATTTAGAGTCTATAACTTTTACAGTGTGGGTTCTGTCAGTGAGCCAGTTGGCAACCCTTCTTGTGACATAGAGATTTATACCTAGTTTTGTGAGTTTAGGTACAATTCCAGAATGGGGGATGGTGTTGAAAGCCTTGGAGAGGTCAAGATAGGCTGTGTGAACCACCTCACCCTCATCTACAGCTTTTATGACTGCCTCAAAGAAGTCAATCAGGTTCAGAAGGCATGATCTGCCTTTCACAAACCCGAACTGGGTGGGGCCCAGAGTTTGGAGGTTACCAATATCTTTGAGTTCCATGATACGTTCCATGACCTTGCAGACCAGGCTGATAGGGTGATAGTTCCCAGGATCAGTGGTGGTTCCCCCTTTGTGAAGTGGGATAACTGTTGCTGTGCACCATTCAGTGGGCACAAAGCCTGACGTGAGACTGAGTGAACATGGTGCTTAGGTGGGGAGGCAGTTTGTTCTGAAGTTCATGTAAAACACAGCCTGGGATGTTGTCCGGTCCCATAAATGCTATGTTTTTGGGTAGAGAGTGCAGCTTTTACCTGCATAGATGTGATTACAGGGACTCTGCATTTTTCCTGTATAGATATGGACCCTTAAGGGGGGTGAGAGGGGGGTAAAGTTAGTACTGAACCTATCTGCCAGGATGTTGGCAGTATCAGTTGGTTCTGTAATTTTCATGCTGTTGTGCTGTAACTCAAAGCAGGTCTGGGTGTTGCCATTGAGATTCTTGACATAGCTGTAGAATGCTTTGTGGTTGCCTTTAGAATCAGTGGCAATTTTATTTTCATAGCTAGCTTTGGAGGATCTTATAAGGCATCTCACCTTCTTACTGAGGCTGATCAGGCAGCTCCTTCACTCATGGAATTTTACTCTCTTTTGTAACAATTTCTTTCTTCTGTTGTAGAGTTGGTTTATTTCAGGGGACCACCAGATTGGTTTCATTTTTTTGGAGATAGCATCTTGGTTCTGTTTGGGATGGCACGGTCCATGCACTCATGTAAGTGCTTATAGAGTGCATTTGTGTAGAATTCAGCAATCGTAACTGTATTGTCCTGTAGGATTCAGCAATTGTAACTGTATTGTCCATCTGCATGGGTGTAATGAAGTTCGCCACTTCTGTCTTAAGCATAAAGTTGGCTTTGGAGAAATTTTTTTACCATAGTTTCCTTAATGTTGGGTGGGGGCAGGATGTGGATATCTAGGGTGATTAGATTATGGTCAGATCTGAACAACGAGGAGTTGATTTCAGGTGTGGATCACCGGTTACTCATGTTGGTAATGACTAGGTCTAGGATATTGTTGCCCTAGGTGGGCGTGTGGATAAGTTGATCCAGGGCATTGGAATTTATCAATTCCAGAAAGTGTTGAGCTTAAGAGTTGGTTCATAAGTAGTTTTCCCAGTTAATGGTGGGGTAGTTGAAATTGCCCATTATTAAGGTGTTTGGTTAAACCCTAATATTTTCCAGTATATCAAGAAAATAAGAGTGGGAATCCTGGGGCATGGTGGTGGATCTGTAGCAAGCTACAATTTGGATTGCAGTTTTGCCCAGAGTTAGTTGCACTTGGATAACCTCGGATGCCTTATGCTGTGCAACTAGCCTGGAGGTGTGGATATCCTTAAGGAATATGGACACACCTCTGCCTTTGGTGTTCTGGTCCAGGTTAGATGGCCGAAAAGTGTGGTATGAGTTATAGCCTGGTAATGCAGGGTTGCTCTCTAGATCCTTGAACCAGGTCTCAGTCACTGCACAGATATTGATGTTTTCCATTTTAAGGAGTGCCTCAAGTGAGTGCATTTTGAGATTTAGACTTCTAGCATTGAGTAGCATTACCCTCAGCTTTTGCTTGCCTGTTCCTGTTACAGTGGTAAATTTGTCATTTGAACCTTGCCTAAAAAAGGCACTATAGGGGCAGCAAGAGCCTAAGCCAATATCTGGAATCCTAGGGGCAACAGGTGCAGGCCATCTCTGGAAAAGCATTGTGGTTTATTGACCATGTCATCCCAGGCAGAGAGGTACTGCATCCCCTTAGAATGACACTAGAAGCTTAGCCAGTTGTTGAAGTCAATCATTTTGTCCTTGTACTACAGTATCATTCTGGGCGATGGCAGGATGCTACTCAGGGCTAGGGTCATACCAGCCTGGGCTACAAGACTGGAGAGCTCTTCCATGTCTCATTTCATGTAGTTCAGGGAGGTACATCTCGGGTCGTTCACACCAACATGGACAATGACAGAGTCATATTTGTACTTGTGGAGTGACCCGAGTGCATGGGTTATGTGACTGATCCTGGCACCCGACAAGTGGCTGACAGTAACCCTCTACTTGTTTAGCTTGGTGAGTGGGACATCGGTGTGCCTGACTATAGAATCAGCTATGACTAGTGTGTTGGGTACATTGGTTTTACTTATGGGCTGTGGTTTATTGGCACACTGATTCTGTGGGATGTGTGTCATTTGGGTTGTGTTGGGGGGTGGAGGTTGCTTGCATTTCTGCTTTGGAGGTCTCTGTTGCTTGAGCAGATTATTATTGAGAACCTCTGCAAATGTTTTTGTGTTTCTATGTGTGGATTTTAGTAGTAACAAGTAAAATATGGTCACAGCGGCACGTCAATAGCACAAACTAGCTAGAACTTAATAGAAAACTTAATAGAAAGCTATTTATTGAAGCGCTTTTTGTTTGCTAAAATAAGCAAACTTCTTCAGAAACCATTTTTAACTTAAAAGCATATAAATAGTTACAGCTGTTGCTGTTGGACCAATCACTACTTATCCCAGATACCCTTGCATGTTCGGGATACCCAAGATCCATAAGGATATGGTAAATCCCCCTATGCGACCGTTAGTTGACGAACGAGGTTCACCTACATACCCTTGTGCTGAAGTGGTGGACGCAATTCTGCAAAAATACTTGCTCAAGGAACAACAAATATGTAAAGATTTGTGGTCATTCATTAAGAGATTAGATAGCTTGGAATTTAACATGGACTACAACTTCCTCACAGTTGATGTGAGGGATTTGTATACATGTATACCTCAGGATGTAGGAATTGAATGGGTAAATTTATTGCTAAAGAAATATGGTGCTCCTGATAATGAGGTGGCATTGGTTGCAGAATTATTGGAAATTGTTTTGTACAACAACGTTTTCATGTTTGGTGAAAATTTCTACCTTCAAAAAGTTGGAGTAGCTATGGGCTCCAAATGTGAGGCAAGTATAGCAAATTTAGTAATGGCTCACTGGGAATCTGAATACGTATTTAAGAACACAAGTATTAATGGCTTGATTTGTTATTACACACGGTATTTGGACGATATCGTCATTTTGTTAAATGGTGATGCCGAAACTAGCAACTCCATTGTACAAATGTTTGAGTCAACCCAATTCCTGCAATTTACAGTTACCTTTAATAAAGAAGCCATAGCGTATCTGGATATTTGGCTATGTAAGAACAGAGATTTAAGGGGTTATGTTGCCAATATTTATAGGAAGAGTACTTTAATTCTTTCTTACATTTTTCAAGTTGCCATCCTCACTATCAGAAGCACTCTGTAGTTAAAGGGCAATTAGTGAGAGCAGCACGGATTGTTAGTAATGATCAAGATTTTGTGGAAGAATGCCAGCTATTGAAGTCCATGTTTCTGCACAGGGGGTACCCAGTAGGGTTACTAGATGACTTAATAAAAGAAGTTCAGTACAAGAGATCTAATGGGATATACAAACCTTTATTGGGACTTAAACAATCCATCACCAATCTGTCAAGTTCTATCTCAGATTCAAATGGCACTATGATATGCAGCTTTGTAACTAATATACAAACGGAAGTAAACTTCATCACCACATTCAACCTGCATAGTTATATTTGTCTGGATAGCATTAAGAAAAACTGGGGTTTATTTAGAACCAACTCTTCCATTTTTATTAAAATGGGTGACGCACTTCGAGTAGCATTCAGGAGAGGTAGGAATCTTAAAGATATATTTGAACAACAACGACGGGCTCACCCAAAAGTTCCAGGGATGTTTAAATGTCAAAGTTGCAATTACTGTAAATTTGTAGACAATATACACTCAGTAATAGTGGGTGGTTTCCATATTAGATTAAAATCTAGGTTTAATTGCAACTCGAAGATGGTTGTTTATATAACAACATGTCAGCGCTGTCCTGCATTCTCTGTAGGCAAAACGGAGCGTAGGCTCCGAGAAAGGATTTATGAACACCAGTACGCCATCAGTAAGAACAAGCAGGACAACGCCTTAGCAAAACATGTTCAGTCTTATATGGACCATAGATTTAAATTTTCAGTTATAAATCAAGTGAATACAGAAATAAGAGGTGGCCTAGCACCCTCACGTTTAGAAGAGTTAGAATTAGTATGGCAGATTAAACTAAATGCCTATAACCATCCTGGGCTGAATGAAACATGCTCGATAAGTAGCATCCTTAAGCTAAAGAGTCTTAGGCGATGATGTTTTCCAGTAGGTAGTCGCCTGGTTTATTAAAAAAACATTAAAAAACAGTATGTTTTTTCAAAAATAGTATGTTTTTAAACAGCACGTAATATGTGCAAAGTATTAGTTTATTAGATTATGCTCATTTTTATTTTATTTTTATTGTTACTGTTTTTGTTGAAAATATGATTTGTGTGCACTTTTTTATTGTGCCGACAGTAGTATAAATTGTATTATCTCATTAGTGGCAAATGTGTATGTAGGTCAGTTGCCTTTAAGAAAGTGGTTAAGCAATGCGTGAGCTGTGATTGGTCCAACAGTAACAGCTGTAACTATTTATATGTTTTTAAAAGTTAAAAATGGTTTCTGAAGAAGTTTGCTTATTTTAGCAAATGAAAAGCACATCAATAAATAGTTTTCTATTAAGTTTTCTGTTAAGTTCTGGCTGGTTTGTGCTATTGACGTGCCGCTGTGACCATGTTTTACTTGTTAGTGGTTTTCAGTAATTTCAGTTTTCGTGGATTTTAGTAGTGTAGGTTTAGTGGGACTGTGTGATGAGTGTGGTGTGGTGCAAGTGTTTATCTTCTCCTCTTGACCATCAAGTGCAATCTTGTTTGGAGAGAGCTTTACCTCCAGTTTGGCTAGATAAGTGCATCTCTCACAAGTTGTGGTGTTGGATGGTAGGAGGAGAGGGTTGTGTGTGTACATGAGGCAATTGCTACATTGCCTTAAGATGCCCAGATTCATCAGATAGGAGAGAACACTGGGAGCTGATCCTTGGACATGCCTGAATAAAAAACTCATTTCCTCTAGACGAGTGAGAAAAGTGAGTATAAGAGCTGTTTTTCTCTAAGCAAGTACAAAAACTGTTTTCCTCTAGGTAAAGAGGAGGGTTGAGTGCTGTAGTAATTTGTAGCTTATTTAGTACTAACAACAAGTTCTGAACAAGTGCTGAGCATGAATAAGCAAATTCAACTGCTAAAACTAACAATCTGTACATGGATATTGTGGTCAATAGGCTACCCTATTGCTTATCACTCCCACTGATGAGCTAGAATGCCTCCCTCCAACACAGAAAGGCTTGGTGGCTCAAAAGCTTACAAACAGTCCTGGATACAGCAAATCTGTATCTGGACTAGACTAGTTACAGAAAAGGTGGGAAACGAGCACAAACACGGGCTTTTAAACCAGAAGGTTGAAAGAGATGGAAAAACTACCTTAACAGCCAATAAACTACAATTTCTGGGCCAGAAACCACTCTTGTGATAGATGGGCTACCTAGTGCTTACCACTCCCAGTGATAAGCTAGAAGGCTTCCCTCCAACACAGAAAGGCTTTGGGGACTCAGAAGCTTACAAACAGTCCTGGTTACAGCAAATCTGTATCTGGACTAAACTTGTTACAGGAAAGGCAGGAAACAAGCTTAGAATTTTTTTTTTGGAAAGGGAG
This sequence comes from Protopterus annectens, assembly GCF_019279795.1. Classification (NCBI taxonomy): domain Eukaryota; kingdom Metazoa; phylum Chordata; order Ceratodontiformes; family Protopteridae; genus Protopterus; species Protopterus annectens. The sequence goes on from NC_056728.1 coordinate 1,275,152,239, forward strand.
GAAGGACCTAAGTGGCTTGCCCTTCACAAATGGATCTTTCTGTATTGGGTAGAATGAGCTAGTGACACTAGACTTGAATAGAGCTGGGCTAGAGCTGAACAGATGGGACTGGTAGGAGTGTCTGAAGTCAAAATATGATCTCACTGTACTTTGAGTGAGCAAATGAGATAGACCCAGGAGGAGTGTACAAACACAAATTTACAGGAGGGGCAGGCAACTCCAAAGCCACCAAAATTAATACCAGAACACAAACAGGGATGGCGGGTGGGAAACTAACTGCAGAGACAGAGAGAGAGACCACAGTATTCTATGAAACAATTAAATAGAAAAATAAATAACTATAGAGAGACATACACATGAAACAATTAAATACACAGAAAAATAAAATGTAGTACAATCTTTAACACTGCAAGTTTGTACTTAACTCAGCTAGTAATGCAGTTGGTTGTAGGTATATAGCAGAAGCCAAACAACACAGAAATTGAGCATAATAAGTAGTAATAAAATTAAAGATAGTTAAATCCATCTTAGGTTATTTAGACTATATATTTTTTATTGTGACTATTAAACATTCTCGTCTGATAACTACAAAATATATGTTTGAGCTTTTAAAGGAAATTATCAGTTTTATACTTTGAGTTGTTTATCAGTAAAGTAATGTTTTCGTCAGGCAATAATAAATGTTAACAAAACTAAGATCCGCACTAGCCATGGAATGAAAATCATTCCTAATCTGATGGATAAACAAAGTCCATCAGATTATCACTCATACCTTGACAATCCAGAACAATTGAATTATCATATAGAGAATATTTGTAATAGGAATAAGCAATATTTATATTATTTTGAACATATATAGTACTAGTGTAGATTAGACAGAATTCTAATACAGTATAAATGTCTACTTATTGTATAAGCAATTAATATTTCCATGAAAGATAAGATGACAAGCAATTCAGTCATAGTAAAGTAGAATGTATCGTATATAAAACCTCAGTAAAAGATTCTAGCACACAGTTATTTAACCTATATTCACCCTTATTGATGAAGTCTTTCAAAACTTATTACTTAATATAAATAGATGATGATAATATTTATATCCAATGTTTATAATGCAATGTATTTTACTGTATATATCAGACATTATATTTCATCGTTTGCCAGCATTTAAGTAATCACTTTGTTTGTTGCTAACTTACTTAAAGCATTGTTTGTTTTATGTGCGCATTGATGAAAGTTGGTGCATTTTAATTATCGGTGCATTCCTCTTTCCTCATTTCCTACACATAAGGATTTTCATATCTGTCATTTCTTATTATAAAATGAGTGAAATTATAGGTTAAAAACAAAAAAATCACTTATTGTGAATAATGATTGCATATTCCATTTCCATATTTATAAATTGCCATTTTATGGCATATACTGAAAGTTTTTAGATTTAAATAGCAACATACTATTTTGTATAATCAGCAAATTTCAAACTGAATGGTTATTGTCAATTTAATACTATTTTTTCAGAATGTGATTGTTAAATTTGTGACATTCCTAGTTCAGGCTTCTGTTTCTCTTGAACAACTTTGTCAGTTTGTCATGTATAAAACATTAGTTACTTTAGTAACAGCTGAAGTATTATGTATGGTCAAGATGGGTTACAAAACTACAATTGTAGTTAAAGCAGTTATATGACTTCATATGCACATTTACTTATATGAGAAAATCATCATGCTTCCCCTTGATGTTTAATATAGTGTATGTCATTTATGACAAGTTAAAACAGTAGTGTTATACCCAAACCCATGTTGTTAAACAGAGTGTCTATTGTCAATTTAATACTATTTGTTCAGACTGTGATCGTTACATTCTGTGGCATTTCAAATTCAGGCTTCTATTGTTTCTGTTGAACAACTTTGTCCATTTGATGTCATGTAGTTACCTTGGTAACCGCTTAAGTATTATATATGGTCAAGATGGGTTAGAAAAACTACAATTCAAGTTAAAGCAATTACATGAATTGTTATGCATATTTACTTATATAAGAAAATCATCATGCTTCCCCTTGATGTTCAGTGTAGTGTATGTCATTTATGACAAGTTGACAGTAGTGTTATACACAAGCTCATATTATTAAATCCTAATATCTAAATTCAGCAGACTGCTTCATCTTATATGACTATTATATATTTTATGTCTAGATTTACTTAAATCATACATTACATGACTATTGTGTTTTTTTTTTATGGTTGCTTAGTTATTTGAGAAGACCACAAGCTGTAATGCTTATTCTTATTAGCTCCTTCCAAGTATATTTCCATCCTTACATACACACATATCAGTACTTCAAGCACGGGCAACAATGCCCATCCAGTTTTGCCAGAATACCATTCACTAGTTCATGTGGTGTGTTTCCAGGCTGTTCTTAAAATATCCAAACCAGTACTTGTCATGTTCCATGCAGTGGCCTCTCTGCCAGTGAACCACTCAACACACCTTCCATTCCCCCCAGATATTTCCATGAAGGAAATCTGATGACTCTCTAGCACTTCTCGACAACCCCAAACACCCCTACAATCAGTTATCCCCATATGCCCAAACACGTCCAAGCAAGCTCACCTCCAAGACCACTGCAAAGGGTACTGCACAGGACCAAGTGCTCTTACTCTGTCACAATAATTCAGACTTCCACTCTTATGTAAGTCCTTAATGTGTTTGGATCAAAATATATTTTAAGTATAAAATTGCGGTTATTTTTATTTATTTATCAAGAATCAACTTAATGAGCTAAACGAAGTGTTGGGAGACCATCATTATGTGTACATGTGGTTTAAACAGACCTTTTATTATATTTATTTATTTTTTTAAACTAAAAACGTTCTTGCCGAGAATCATCTTAGAGGCTCCTTAGAGCCTTTAAGCATTATCATCACTCTGTCTCCGTTACCTTCGCAGCCTGGGAGCATCTGTTTCTGTGAGTGTGTCTGTGTACTGCATACCAGAGGCTCACGATGCACCTGAAGCAAAGCTTCACTTCACTGCAACTTCAAGCCTAAATTTCCTCCCTTTCAGCGAGGCAGCAGCCAGGAAAAAAACTGAGAGCAAACAGATAAAAAAAAAAAACAAGCCGCCACAACAAGAGATAAAACATTCTTCCCACCTCTCACTCAGCAAATGTATAAACAAACTATTCTCTTCCAAAATATCCCAAGCCACAGTTTTATCCACCCCCTTCCCCTGGATCCGGGCTAAAACACCAAAAGTCTCTTCCTAATACACAAGCATCAGTAAACCTCTATCGCTAGCAGCAACCCACAGCTTCCCGGAGATGAAAACAGCAACATGCAACAGCTGCCAGACACAGCTGCATCCACACACACCATGTCATGCTTAATCAAACGGCACTCGAAGCTATGATACCTGTCATAATTTATATTTAGACAGAAGAATGATGACATTTGTACTAGTTGCCAGACACTGCTGCATCCACACACACCATTCAGGATTGATCAAACAGCACTTGAGGCTGTGATACCTCCCATAATTGATATTAACTATGTTCAGACAGAATAATGATGACATTTGTACTTAAGAGCTTGCTACAATTATTTAACCAGGATATACATGAAATTTCTGAATCTTACTTTAACTGAAGAAGGCATTAGTCTCCATGACAGCATTTTTTTTCAAAACACTCTGTTACTGCTATTATATATGATCTTAATTTGTTACATTTGAGTCTGAACTCTGATGAATGGTACCTTGTTGAATTAGTTAATTACTTAAATTATTATAAGTAAAATCAATGAAAAATGAACAAGATAAGTATTTGTTGAGTTCAAGTAGGGGAATAGAAATTTATGTTTGTATTATATGTTGTTTTGTTTGGCTTATATATAATGTAAATAGTAACCCATCTTGACCTACCTTTTGTTTGTGAAGAATTATTGGACTCTGAACATTTTGAATAAATCATTACTGTTTCTCAATTGTTTAAGAAACTCTCTTTTTTTTTTTTTTTTTTTTTTTTTTTTAAATAAAAACAGATGGCAAGTGATTTACCATATCAGTTGATACTTTGAGAGATGTAGTTAGTTATTTTTTTTGGGACAGCTGTCTTGGAATCAGTTTTATGTTTCTTCTTTCTAGCATCAGTCCAAGGATTTATTTCTTTTATTCTTTTAAGAGTAGGGGCCATCCATTCCATTTCTTCTGGGATGGACACTGTTGTTTTTGATGAATTTAGTAGCTTCTTGTAAGTCATTAAAGGTTCTCATCTCATTGTTAAAAGTATTTTTACCTTGGCTGGAAAGGACAGCTGTGCTTTAATGTTGTTTTGTTTCAACAGTTTTATTATTGGCCAGACTTTTTTCCTTTGTTCTCGTATTCTGGAAGATTAATTATTGTCAAACCTTATCAGGCTTGGATTGTTTTTAAGGGTGATTTTCTCCAAGCAAATTTTAATATTAGTTCATTGTCCGGAAATGAAATAAATTTTATAACTGTGGATCTAGGTGGAGTATTTGTTGAGTTAGAAGCAGGTTTCCTCAGTGCTCTATGTGCCCTTTCAATTCCAAATGAAAGTCCCTCTTTCAAGTCTAAAAAGTCAGGAATCCAGGTTAAGAATGAAATAATGTCTTCACCTTCAGTGTTTTCAGGCAGACCAAAGATCCTTATGTTGTTTCTCCTTTCCCTGTTTTCTAAGTCACCTGTTTTGTTAAGCAGCCATGTATTCTGTTTAAGCAGAAATTCTTTTTAGAATTCTTCTTATCTGAGTCCCCCTTCAGTGTCATTTAGGAAGTCTCTCTCTTATTTTTGTATGGTGTTGCTGTAATGGTTTCTTACGAGTATGTCTGTTTTTGAGAATTTAATTTGAGGTTTTCCGAGTCATTTTTAAAGGCATCATGATCAAAGATAGTTCCTGTAAGGTAGATGTCATCAGTTGCAGTTTTTTTTCAAAGCAGCATCTGGGTGAGAATTCCTTGAGTTGTTCATATTCAGTGACTCAATATATCTCCAAGTTACTTGACAGGAAAATGTTTGTACATCTCCACCAAAATTGATATTTATGTAGTTTAGTAGTTTATCGATAGATTTCTGTTTTAAAGTTGAAAATAATAACATTTTCCTTTATTATACTAGTTTATGGAGCTCTCAAAATGCACTGCTCTCAGTTGGCCATCTAGGCTCCGCCCCCCGTATCTGTGATCCTTTAACAGTAAGCATTCGTGTCAGTTTAGTTTCATGCAGTCTTCCATTCTATTGTCAGCCCTCTGACAGTTTAGCTCCTGAATGAAAGTTTGCTTTCATTATGAGTTCATGGGCACAGTAACGTATCATCTTTTGTTGCTCTTATACACCACCCACAACACTAATTGCCATAATAGCAAGTATAATAAAAATAAAATAGATTACTGTTGTTGGCAGTATGCTCTGTTACCATTGCCCTCAGATTTGTGTGCCACTGTTTATTTCACAGTGTTCCTGTAAAACCATCCTTGAAGACTGGAGTATGGAGTATCTGCTTTTTGATGTCTGTAATCATTGGTGTTTACCTCACATAGTAACATATCTTGGATTGGCTAACCACAGAATGTTACTAGGTGAAGGACAGAAGTGAGAATGCATGCTAAGCAATAGCTCACTTTTTCCCCATTCATTTTTCGTGGAAGATTTAGGTGAATTATTTAGTTAATACAATGTTGTACAAACATGTAATTACAATTAGATAATTACAGTAGAACCTCCATAGTTGACCACCTCTTTAAGTTGACCTACGTTTCATAGACTGGACATGCACCACATGTACTCAGTGGAAGAATGACATCTTTATATTGACCACTTGGATTGTGACACAATATTAATTTACCTTCTATAACTTGACCAGTTGAGTCCACTCTACAACAAGGGGTAGAAGGTGTGGGCCTTGCCCCTTAGTTGTATTATTTTTTTCTTTAGTACAAGTTCTTTTATCAGGTTTTATTAAGTTGGATTAGGCCTAACATCCTATTGTTTATCATGTGTTGCTGAAGATTTCAACATGAAGGACTGATCTGAATTGTAGGTATATCCTACAGTTACTGAAAAAATGTACATTTAATCGAGACATGATGGCCCAAAGGAAAGAACTGAAAGAGCTGACATTGAAGGAAAAGGTTGATCTACATTTTCTGGAAAGCAGCAGCCAAAGAAAGATAGCAAGACCACAGTTAGCAACATCTAAAAATGTAAACACGAGTACTTCGAGAGGTATGGTAAGGAAAGCAGAGATCTACAGCAGAAAAGGAGGAAAACTTCCCTTGATGAAGTCAAAGCCACATCAAGCTGGCTCAAACAAATGAGAGCAGATAAAGCCCTAATCTCCTGGTCGATGATCCAAGAAGTTGCTAAAAAATTTGCACAGGAATTCGGGGTAGCAGATTTCCAAGCATCAAGTGGTCGGCTCAAGAAATTTAAACTGTGACACGAGATCTCCCAGAAAGTCTTGTGTGGTTAATCCAGTGAAGATCCATTAGAAGTTATGGAAGAGTTCATCAAAAAGTTTCTGGACTTTGCCAAAAGGTTCAAATATTATGACATCTTTAACGCTGACGAGTGCGGACTCTCTTTCAAGGTGATGCCTGACAGTAGCCTTGTCATGATGGGTGACAAATGTAAAGAGCAAAAAAACATAAGAACGTTTCACAGTTCTGTTTTGCGCTAGCTCAACTGGAGAGAAACTAAAGCCCTTAGTGACTGGTAAATCGGCAAAGCCCCAAGCATTCAAGAACCTGAAACACAAAGACCTCACCATCACTTGGAGAGCAAACAAATGCACATGGATGACTGCCCTCTTTGAGGAGTGGGTAAGGGGTATCGACTGAGAGGTGAAGAAAATGTCTATTCTACTGACAGTAGACAACTGTCCTGGCCACCCTCAAGTGAGTCATCTCACAAATGTGACACTGAAATTTCTGCCTCCAAACACGACCTCAAAAATCCAACCTCTTGAGCAAGGCATCATCAAAACATTTACTGAGCCCAGCTCCTGGAGTGGGTCTTTACTAAAGTACAAACCTGTGGTCCGTTTATGGAGGCAGCTTCATCCACTGCATCAGTTAACACTCTAGATGCTGTCCTCTGGATCAATTGTGCTTGGAATGTTCAGCCAGAAACGATAGATAAGTGTTTCAAGAAAGTTGGATTTGTCACAACCCATGAGCACAATGTTTGCCCCCATCAGACAGTCCATCTCCCATGGCAGAATTCGAATGAGTACATTTTGAAGGTTTTGTTGCAATGGATGATGAGGTGGCAACCTGTAATGAACCTGACCCAGAAGCAATTTTCCAAGCGAAATTGACCAAAGTACAGACCAACATCAAAGTGCATGAAGCAGCTGAAGAAGTGGAAGATGCAAGTGAGGATGACACGGAAATTGCAGAGACTCCAAAAGAAGAGGATGTCAGGCATCTTATAATGCAGTTGAAGTAATTTGCTGTGGAAAAATGCCCAGGTATGCTGAGTGGTGTAGCCAGCATTGAAGGTGCTTTCTCCACTTACCTTTGTAATATTCAACAGGCCAAGATCAACTCTTTTTTTTTTTTCAGAAAGACTGATTAAACCATGAGAAAACAGTAAATGTATTGATTTTGTATGATACTGTATGTATGATTTTACTGTGTTTTGATTATATATGATTTCATATGATTTTCTCTAATAAAAGCTGTACAAGAAAGTAAAGTACATGTATGCATCAGTATAGTAGGCCTCATTCCTTATGTTGACCACCTCTGTATGTTGACCAATTTGTTACATTTCCTTGGGTGGTCAACTTAGAGGTTCTACTGTATTTTTAAATAGTATTTTAATTATTTTAAAATATTTAAAAGAATATACTGGTGTCTGTATATCTTGGCACCCACTATTCTAGCATTTGCCTGAGGTGCTGAGGTAACTTGTCAGTCATATTTCTGTAGCATTGGACAGATTGGTTGTAATGCCTGAACCATTTACTTTTTATCACTGCATTTAGTTGATTTAGTTTGTGTGCTTATTATATTTGCTGTTGTTGACTAAGGATTTTTACAAAACCATCATGATTAACATAGTCTTATAAGGTTCTGCAGGACTGTGCGAGTGTTGCTAGGTCTTGCAATGTAAAAAATGTATGTGCAGTTTGTTTTTATTTGTACTTTTGCTTACAATATACATTTTTACTGGAAATGATAATTTCAGATTAAATGTTATTTAATTTCAGTGTAAAAGTTTGGGTGGTAAAGAATGTATATCCCTTGAAGGCAGTCGTGTTAAGTAGGAATGTATTTCTGGTAGTGAATGTATTTGTGATAGTGCTACATTACATAAGGGTTACCTGACGAGAAGCTATTAACCTTTAGTTTCTGTTGGCAATTTTTGAACTAGAACTTTGTTTCATTCTTTCAGAAATGATGAACATTTCAAAACTAATCCCAAAATCCCAGGGATTGACCTAGATTTAGTTAGCTCATTGTTTGGAAAGCTAACAAATGCGCATTATTCCAACCTACTGGAAAAGGTACATATTACTTACCAAATGTTATTTTAGAATGGATTTGTGTAATCTTTCAATGTTCTCTATTACAGTGCAGTAGTTTTTGTTGGTAGAATGTCTTACATTGACTACATCTATTGGTTAACATTTAACTTTATCTAATGACAGTCTGAGTTTTCCAGCTAGAAGTCCAGGCTATTTTAGGAAATATCTGCGATATTTAAAATGCTAGTAAGTGTTTTTGGTGTGATTAGGCTAAACACAAAAGTACAACATCAGACTTGAGTCAACAATTGCAAGTCGGCAAAGAAGTATGTGCTGTGACAAATATTTATTTGACTGCTAAGTCAGCATCTTAACATCTAGTTACTTGTGTGAGGAGTAACTTTCTTGGAAGGAAGGCCCTATTACGTTTTCTGCCATCAGAGGAAAAGCTTAATATGATTTTCTGTGCATTAGGCTCCCTGGGGTAGGTCTGTCATCTCAGATTGATGCCTTTTAATCCATACACCTAAATATTTTATTTGATGCCTCTGTAAATATGGGTATCGCTGAACCAAAATTGTGCATGGGGTGGCAGATCACCTGTGAAGTACTCATTGCATCTTTGTTTATTTTATATCCTGAAAGAGCATGAATCTGTCTCGGAATGTTCAATAGCATTGGAATAGCTTTTCCTGGATTTATCCCGTACAAAATATCTGCAAGTAAAAGCTAACTTTTCTTGATTGCCACATCAGTTTTTATTTGCTAAATTTTAGTTTCTAAATGTAAAACGAGTAGCATGGTGGAAGGAGGACATTCCTGCCTGGTTCCATTGTTCAAACTGTCAGAGAAGAACCCCTCTACCTTTATTCTTGCTGCTTGGCTGTTCCTCTATCCTCATTATTCTTGATACTCTCTCAGGGAATGAAATACTAGCACTGCTGTACACAAGATTACAGTTTACTATGGAACGTTTTCTCTGCATCAAGACTGACCAACAACAGCGGTATTTTCTTACTCTGCTTCTATATTATTTTATTTGTGTCGAATTGTTTGCCTCCTTACCACAAAATCACATCTATTCACATCTAGCAATTTTGGTAACCTCTCTATTATTCTTTTAGCTAATAGAGACATCATAAGCACTTTACAGTCATGGTTTAAAATTGAAATTTTTATTGCATCGAAATTGTCTGTTTGAAGCTGGATTTGAAGATTCTTTACTAGATTCAATACCACTGCTTTCTTGAAGATGTCTGTCCTGTCCATCCCCCTACAACCACTTTTTTAAAAATATTGTTAAATAAAGCCTTCCAAATCTCTATCATTCTCTTCCATCCTAACTTCTAGATTTCCACAGGAATAGTCTGTTGCTGGAAGCTTTCCTGTTGTGATTGTACTGTACTGTTTTTATTTCATCTCCTTCTGTCTGTACTATTAATTGTTGAGTCTCTCCATTTTAACTTTGGCATAACCAAATCATCAAAACTGTTTCCATTTGTACTTTGTCTTGGTTCTCCATTTCTTTTCTTTATGCAGATTTTCATAAAATTTCAAAATGGCTCTAATACCACTGTAGGATATCTGGTTGTTTTTCTTGTAATAAATTCATTGTTTGACACCGACTACTTTCTGATGCCCTTAAGTCATCATGTTAAAAGTTTTTGCTTTATACAGTAGTCATCATTTTAAAAGTTTTTGCTTTATACAGTTATCAAAAGTTGCCTAACAGCAACTTTTTTGCAAATGCTCCCTTATTTTCCTTTAGCACTCTGCTCTTGTTTGTCTCTGTTCTTTGTAGTTCACCTTCTGTAATGTTTTAACCTTTGCCAACCTTTTTAAGTTATTCTTATTCCTTCTTTCCCATGTTTCTGTTTTATTTCTACCATGCATTTTAAGTCCACTCCCATTTTGTCCTACTTAGTAATGATTGCAACTTAGGTTCTAGTCCTCAGTCTATTCCTAAGGCTCTATAACAGTAGTGTTGAGTGGAATATGAATACATGTTGGTGTAATCTTTTGCCAGTAACCCCTTAATACAACAAATCTACCATTCTTGCCCTGTTATCCCTCTTCTACATTGTTGGAGCCACTCTTGCAATCAGTATTGCTCTTCTTTTACTTTGTCCCTGGTATTCTGCCGAATGTCCACCCTGATTGTTTTTGTCAAATTCACATGCTGATTTCAAGTCAGGTTGTGTTTGCTTAATGATGTCATTTGTTCCCTTTACTTTGTTTGAAGTTAGGGTTAACCATGCTAATGTGTGTTAGAGGCTGTGTTCTCATTCACACAGACTGCATTCTGTTATCTGTATTCCCACTTCCAGATGTAAAAAAAACAACTTGCATGCATTCAGTAAATAGTAACCTTTGGCTTTAAGAATAAAGTACACTGGCAACCACTAAACAAGTAAACTAAATTGTGCACTTTTGTTTAATGCATTTATGTGCTAAGACTACTGGAGAGACAGCTAATTGTATTCAGTTACCACTCTTTCATATTTCACGTCTTTATTTTTATTTTTCAGAACTGCTTGCCAGAATCCCTTTAAAAATAAGTTAAATTGTACCTCTCAGATTTCATTCAAAACACATTGCTTTACTGAACTACTTGCCAGTATTCCTTTAGAAGTTAATTTACCTGACAGCTTTCACACGGATCACTCCATCTTTCCAGAAACACTAACTTATAGACTGCTTTTTCAGTAATCCATTCAGCAAGTTATGCTTAGGACACTATTCTAGAGGTAAAAGGAAGATGAACCAGTCCCAGCACATTTGGAAATTTTGGAAAGACTTCCCCCCATTCATGAGAGGGGTGACTGGGAGAGTGTCCTGAAGTCTAAGTTATTGTATTCGCTGTTATTATTAGAAGTGACTTTGCTTTCTGGTTTAAATGATTCTATTTCTATTAGCAGTATTCTAAAACTGAGGGCATCAAAATAATGAATGATTTATGAAAGTATTCTTATTATTTTGTTGTTATGTTTATAATGGAAAGAACGATTCAGTTTTAGGGTGATACACCTTTAAGAAAATTGGATGGTTTAATGAGTGGCTGCGGTGGTGCAGCAGTTAGCGTTGTCACCTCACAGCAAGAGGCTCTCCGGTTCGATCTTCGGCTGGGGTGTCTTCTGTGCAGAGTCTGCATGTCCTCCCTGTGGTCGTGTGGGTTTCCTCCGGGTGCTCCGGTTTCCTCCCACATCCCCAAAGACTTTAGAGTAATAGGTGAATGTGTCCACAATGATAGAGGGGGACCGACCCCCCTGCTTCTAGAGAGACTAGAATTGTTGTGGCAACTTCGCACAAGAGCCTGCTCAGTACCAGGGCTTAATGAGCAATATTCTATTTCCAGTATTTTGAAACTGAAAGCATTGAATAGATAGGCTATTTCACTTCTGACACTTATTGTGATATATGCAGACTTGGTAGAGCATATAATGTTTGAACATGCACTTCATTTTTAATTTTCAACATACACACATAACATATTATATTTGTGACACTTATATTATTATTTCACCATTTATTTTCAGCATATTCTGTTATAAAATGTTTACTTTAAGTCTCATTTTTATTGTCTTATGATTGACTGGTTCTCATACATCACAGTACTAAACTCTGCTAGAGGTCAACAGAAAGCAGAGTTACTCATCATTATGTCATCATTATGTTGCAAATATGTCCCCCCCCCTTCGACCCCCCCTCCTTATTACACAATGACATAATGTTCAAATGTTTTAATGTGTATGTTTGGACTTGTTATTCTCATAGTCCATATTACCCATACTTGTTTAGCGAGTTTATACTTGAAATGGGGATTTACTTTTGTGTATTTTTACCCATTGTACTTTCACTCATTTTAATATTTTAATGTTTTAACCTTATTTTTGTTCTTGCAAGTGAATTGTGCATACTACTGAATGGGTGTATAACTAGAAAGAGGAAATGACAAATGCTTTGTGATCAGGAAATGAGGTCATTCGGATTGTACCAGGGGAGGGGCACAATTTGAATTTGAAATTGCCTTTAACACAGGCTGGTTTCCTGTGTAGAACCATTTGTCTGAAGAAGTCTTTGTATGGTGAAAGGACGAAAAGCAGTATTTTTGTACCGTGTTGCTTAATGTTTTAATAAACTTCTGGCCCTGTTTGGTCCAGTTTGGTTTTAGTTCTACCTTTTGTCCACTATTTACATTTGGATGCTTGAACATGGCAACTGTTTGGATAACCTTTGAATAAGAAAGGATTGATTTATTCCAGAGCTGCATAGCGGGATTTACCATTTTTCACCAGTGTGCGTCAACTTACCAGCACCATCCTGAATTGGAGAACTTTGGAAGGCTGGCAACTTGACACCGTAAAACTCCACTGCCAATCATGAGCAGACAAGGTGATCTGCTGTGGAGCACCTAACTGGGAAAAGCCGAAAGAAAGAGAGGATGGTTTGAGTGGTGATGGTTTTGGTTATGGGAGGTTTATTTAAGCAGTAAAGGTGTTAACTATATCATTCTGATGAAGTTCTTTGAATTGTACAAAAGAACAAAAACAAATTACTTCTTTATAGTTTCCCGTGGTTTGGTTAACTTTTGGTGCTTCTTTTAACTATACAGCAAAGGAAGCTCCTTAAATTTAGTAAATCCAAAACCTCCTTTTCCAAACATTAATAAAAGCATTAAAAAACAAAACCTTTAACACCATCAGGTAAACTAAATGGAACCACTGAACTTTGGCTGGCCTCTGAAGCCAAAGATCATTATAAATCCATCTTTAGCTATCTTAGAAAACTAAGGAACTAACTCTGGGCAAAACTGCAATCCAAATTGTAGCTTGCTACAGATCCCCCACCATGCCCCAGGATTCCCACTCCTCTTTTCTTGATGTACTGGAAAATGTTAGGGTTTAACCAAACTCCTAATAATGGGTGACTTCAACTATCCCACCATTAATTGGGAAAACTACTCGTGTACCAACTCCTTAGCTCAACGCTTTCTGGAATTCAAAAACTTCAGTGCCCTGGATCAACTTATCCACACCCCCACCAGGGGCAACAATATCCTAGACCTAGTCATTACCAACATGAGTGACTGGTGTTCCACACCTGAAATCAACACCTCGTTGGTCCGATCCGACCATATGGTAATCACCCTTGATATCCACATCCCGCCCCCATTAAGGAAACCACGGTAAATTTCTCCAAGGCCAACTTCGTGCTTCTTAAGACAGAAGTGGTGAACTTCATGACACCCATGCAGATGGACAATATAGTTACAACTGCTGAATCCTACACAAATGCACTCTATAAGCACTTACACGAGTGCATGGATCATGTATCCCAAACAGAACCAAGGGGCTATCCTCCAAAAAAAGGAAGCCAATCTGGTGGTCCCCTGCCATAAACAAACTGTACAACAGAAGGAAGAAACTGTTGCAAAAGAGAGTAAAATCCCATGAGTGGAGGAGCTCCCTGGTCAGCCTCAGTAAGAAGCTGAGATCCCTTATAAGATCCTCCAAAGCTAGCTACAAAAACAAAATTGCCACCAATTCTAAGGACAGCCACAAAGCATTCTATAGCTATGTCAAGAATCTCGATGGTAACTCCCAGATCTGCTCTGAGTTGCAGCACAACGGCACGAAAATTACAGAACCAACTGATATTGCCAACATCCTGGCAGATAGGTTCAGTGCTAACTTTTATTTTTTATTTCCAGTTTGATTACCGGGGAAGTCCACTGAGTCAGAGTGACCCATTTAAGTGGAGGCCTGGGGAGAAAAGCTCCAAGATACGTAATACAGATAAGGTACAGAAGTACACGGATGTCAGTCTTACATAATATGGAAACAGTTACAAGTAAGTACCTTGAAAATATGCATAATAAGCAGAAAAGCATTGACTGTGGACTTATTGTGTATACATTTTCTTTAGTGTGCACACTCGGTTATTAGGTGAGAAGATGTTTTATATACATACTTTTAAGTAAAATGAGGATACACTATACATGCACAATTTCAGAAAAGAAATTAGTAATGGAAAGCTACATACAATACTTACAATGCTGAACCATAAGAAATAAGCAGGTAATAGAGAAAGGAGAGCAAAGAAAATGCTCATGGGAGCACAGCTGAAGGAGAGTTATTGAGGTCTTAGGAACCCGAGGGGGAAAACCCCCAGGAGCGCATAGCTGAAGGAGAGTTGCTGAGGGCTTAGGAACCAGAGTGGGAAAAAACCCAGGGGGAATGGACTAAGCAAGATTAGGTTGGATGGTGGCAATTGCATTTCCATTTTGTGGCCAGGTGTTTGGTAAGCTGAGTTTTGAAGTTTTCTAAGTTTGGGATGGTTCTTGGAGAGGGAGGAAGGGAATTCCATTTTTTGCCTAGAGAGACAGCGAGGAGAAGTTGGCCTGATGTACTTTTGGGTTTGGGGATAGCAATTAGGTTTTGATGCTCGGATTCACCCGTAAAGGGCCCATATCTATACAGGAAGAATTCAGAGTCCCTGTAATCACAACTACACAGGTAAAAGCTGCACTGTCTAAAGCCAAAAACACAGCATCCATGGGATGCATCCCAGGCTGCGTTTTACAAGAACTTCAGAGCGAACTGGCTCCCCACTTAAGCACCATGTTCATTAATAGCCTCGCATCAGGCTTTATTGCCCACTGAATGGCGCACAGCAACAGTTATCCCACTCCAGAAAGGGGGAGCCACCACTGATCCTGGGAACTATCGCCCTTTTAGCCTGACGAGCCTGGTCCGCAAGGCCATGGAACGTATCATCATGGAACTCATAAACAAAGACATTGGTAACCTCCAAACTCTGGATCCCACCCAGTTCGGGTTTGTGAAAAGCAGATCATGTCTCCTGACCCTGATCGACTTCTTTGAGGCAGTCACCAAAGCCGTAGGTGAGGGTAAGGTGGTTTACACAGCCTATCTTGACCTCGCCAAGGCTTTCAACACCATCCCTCATTCTGGAATTATAGCTAAACTCACTAAACTAGGTATAAATCCCTACGTCACAAGATGGGTTGCCAACTGGCTCACTGACAGAACCCACACTGTAAAAGTTGCAGACTCCAAATCTGACCTCAAAGCAGTGACAAGTGGAGTACCACAGGGTTCCGTCCTGGGACCTCTCCTGTTTGGTATCTACTTCTCTGAAGTACAGGCTAACACAGAAGGTCTCTGGCTAATGAAGTTCGCAGATGACTGCAAACTAGGAGCCATAGTCAAGTCCCCAAATGATGTGGACATTCTTCAGAAGGGCCTCGCTGAGACAGATGCCTGGTGTCAGAACCATGGCCTCAAGCTCAGTGCCAAAAAGTGCAGTGTCATCCCCTTTGGTAAAAGCTCTGTACCCATGAACTACCATGTAGGCAGCAATCTACTTAACACCAAGTGTGAGATAAGAGACCTTGGGACCCAGGTGGACAGTAGTCTCTACTTTGATAGTCACATCGCCACAGTAGTCAGGAAGTCCGATGTGGCAAACCTTATCATAAAAGGGTTCTCATCCAGGAAAAAAGAGGTCATTGTTCCCCTCTACTCGACACTCAATCCCATTATAGAGTACAACGCCCCTTTTGGAATGTACCTCACAAGACATCTGAAGCAGCTGGAAAGGCCACAAAAGTACCTCACAAAGAGTATTACTGGCCTCAAACAAATGCCCTACACTGACTGCCTCAAAAAACTCCAGCTTTACTCCGTAGCATATCGCCTACTCCGAGGTGATCTCTGCCTAACATATAAAGCTATGTCAAACCCAGAGCTGTTGGACATGCTACACCTAAAGAAATCCCAATCCCTCTGAGCTACACGCTCTAGGGACCTAAACCTTGTCACCACATTAAACAGGACATGCTGGAGGGATAGATTCCTGCCCCAGAGACTTCCCATACTCTGGAACAGGCGACCCATCTATGTCAAGCAAAGTTCTTCATTAGCACTCTTCAAGAAAAATCTTGATGAGTGGATGGGAAATAGGAAATACACCCCGGGGATCACTTCTGTGTCTCTGCTCGACAGTGGCACAGGAAAATAACTTTCTTGGGTGGCGTAAGCCAGGGAACCTTGTTGGCTAGGCTTACGTTGACCCTTGGGCTGATAGCCTAGTACCTACCTATGAACCTAAGGAACAATACCTTATGTTCTGAACTTTTTCAAAAATACACCTCCTGTTCTAACCCAATAGACATTGGCAATGCATCTGTTTGCTAGGTTATTGGCAGTGTCACCCCAAGACTTCTATCCAAAGCTCTGAAGTATCTGTTTCATAGGTGTATACTAGGCTAATGACCACTAGGGCCCGTACGAGCCTAGCTGTGCAACCAAAATGTCACCTACAAATTTGATTTATATAGGGGGTGATTTACTAACTGCTTCTGTCCATCAGACACTGGTGCTAGACCAGGGGTAAATTTCTGACTACCCATCCATTGGTCCAAGTTGCACTTAAATAAGGATAGGGAGAAACTCTGCTTCAGATGCATGGGAGAGCCTCTTCCAGAGATGGGAATTCTCTGAGAAAAGTATGTTACTCCATTGTGTCCTATTTATGACACAAGCAAAATGCAGGTCTTTTAAGTTAGTAGTTCTGATGCAGTTTGTTTTGCAGATGTGCAAAAGGTTCATCACAACAGGATCTAGGGGTGCCTTGTATTCCAAGCAAAGACGGCCTCTCAGAAGTCTGAATAGCAAGAAAGGGCTTTGTTGCGATCATTGTAGGACATTGTGGTTATTCCTTTATCCTTTCTGTAAGGAACCCTTGGGGACATTACAGTTGCTGCATGTGTTTGGTCTGGTACATACCGAAAGGGGCATTATACTCTCTGATGGGTCTGAACCTAGATGCCATGCCATTGCTTATAAGTTGAGTAACTCGAGACTGATTTAGTTAATACCTTAGACACATGTTAATTGAAGGCTAGGATGTTCATCGTGTTACACTGCTCCAGTCATTACACTTGGGTTATCCTGCCATCAGGCGGTCCCGCAGTCGGCCCGAGTTCCAAAGTCTTGGTCCGGCATCTGTTGCTGTCGCTTCTTCCCTGACGTCAGTGCGCCAGGGGTATATAAGATGCAGCTGATGCCATTTTCTTCAGTCTTTCTTTCCGCGCAGTGCCTGATGCAAAATCAGTTCGCAAGTGCTGGTCGGCCGACTCCTGAGATTTTCATTCCGAATCCAGAACCAAGGTCTTCTACAAAGCTAAGTACCCCGTTGGGGAAACTTTTTCTTGCCTCAGACCAATGTCAGTAAAAGTTAATAATTGTATTTCTTGTGGGAAGCAAATACCTCATAAGGATTTCCATTCCTATTGTATCCCATGCCTAGGCCCAGACCACGACGCCACAGGTTGTCTGTTTTGTGCTAGGTTTAACAAGCGCACTATTAAACGTCTATTTGATTTTGCCCGACATTATTTTGGCAGAAAATTCAATTACACCATGCTGTCGGAACTACCGACGACCGGGTTACACAAAAAACGCAAAGACAAGGACAGGCATCCGAGGCCCAAAACTGACGACGAAGCCTCTTCTAGGCCAGTTGCCGGTTCTCCGGTTTTCAGCGAGGCGCCTTCGCAGCCCCTGACGACTGCTTCTTTGGAACCACAGGCCGCTTCTGACTCCCACGTGGTGATGGCTGGGCCTTCGGATACACCAGACTTGCGACCTACCTAGATTAACCCTTCAGAGGGCACCAGAGTAGCTGAACAATGCGCAGCTTCAGAGGGTGTTTTCAGGCCTACTCAGTTAACCATTAAATCTTCTGCTAAATCTAAAACAAAGAAACAACTTCAGCATTCACCAGGACAGGCCTCCATGCCTAAGAAACAGATGCTCAAAATGGCCGAAGACCTAATTACTCTGATCAGGGGATCCCACCCTCCTCCTGATAAAAGGCCTAGACAGGATGCAGACTATGACTCATCTGACCAGGTGTCCATCTCCTCAGATTCATCCTCAGACCAAGGATACTCTTTACCCCCTTATGAGGATTCTGATGCTGAGAAATCTATTCCTTCAGCCTCTCCAACAGAGGACTACTCCTTTGGGGAAACCTTACATACCATACGGAAACATTTCCATTGGGAGGGCTAGGATTACTCAGAATCCAAGAAAAGGCTTAGAGATTTTCTTTTATTACCTCAACACAGACCCCTTGCTATTCCGCCAGTGTTGGATATTGTGGATGATGTTCATAGGTTCATAGGTTTATACTAGGCTATCTGCCCTAAGGCATTTATAAGCCTAGCCCAAAGTTTTGTGGCTTACGCCACCCCTTATGTTAAAAAATATTGTGCCCATTAGTTTGTTGTGCCTCTGTCCAGCAGTGACACAGAGATGATTCCCGGGGTAAACCTACGATCTCCCATCCACTGGTCAAGATTTCTCTTGAACAGAGCCAGTGAGGTGCTCTGCCTCACATGGACCGGGATTTTATTCCACAGCATAGGGAGTCTCTGAGTGACAAATCTATCCCTCCAGCATGTCTTATTTATATCCGTGCTAAGGTTTAAGTCGCTTGCTCTAGTGGATCTGGTAGATTTGGATCTTTTGAGGTGGAGCATGTCCATTAATTCCGGGTTGGACATGGCCTTGTATGTCAGGCACAGGTCACCTCTGAGCAGACGGTATGCGACTGAATAGAGCTGGAGTTTCTTCAGTCTGGCAGCATATGACAGATTTTGGAATCCCTTTATCCTTTTGGTGAGGAACTTTTGGGGTCTCTACAATTGCTGCAGGTGTCGGGTGAGATGCATCCCGAATGGGGCATTGTACTCGATCATTGGTCTGATAAGTGAAGAGTACAGGGGAACAATGACCTCACTTGATCTGGATGTGAATCCCTTCATGATCAGGTGGGCAATGTAGAAGGTCTTTCTAACCACTTTAGCAATGTGAGTGTCAAAAGAAAGGTCACTGTCAGCCTGGGTCCCCAGGTCCCTGATAACCTCTTTTGTGCTTAGTGGATTGCCACCTATATGGTAGCTTGGGGTTACCTTGTTTTTCCCG
This sequence comes from Protopterus annectens, assembly GCF_019279795.1. NCBI lineage: Eukaryota > Metazoa > Chordata > Ceratodontiformes > Protopteridae > Protopterus > Protopterus annectens. The sequence continues at coordinate 1,275,171,742 of NC_056728.1, forward strand.
AAGGGTATGACTATACATTTTTTGGCATTTAACTTCAGGCCATGGCTCTGGCACCAGCTATCAGTTTCCGTGAGACCCCTCTGAAGGATATCTGTGTCTGATGTACTTTCCACTATGGCGCCCAGTTTGCAGTCATCTGCAAACTTTGTCAGCCATAGTCCTCCTATGTTTGCCTATACTTCTGAGAAGTAGATGCCGAACAACAGGGGGCCAAGGACTGAGCCCTGTGGGACACCACTTGTGACCGGCTTGGAGTCTGACATGGTGCCAGCAACTCTGACCCTGTGGGTTCTGTCCTTTAGCCAGTTTGCAACCCATCTTGTGACATATGGGTTTACATTTAAGCTGGTAAGTTTCTCTATAATACCCGAGTGGGGTATTGTGTCGAAAGCTTTTGCAAGGTCAAGGTAGGCTGTATGGACTGCCTTTCCTCATCAATGGCCTTGGTGACTGTTTCAAGAAGTCGACCAAGTTCAAAAGGCATGATCTGCCCTTGACAAAGCCAAACTGGGTCGGGTCCAATGTCTGCAAGTCCCCTATGTCTTTGTTTATGAGTTCCATTATGATCCTCTCCATAGCTTTGCAGACCAGGCTTGTTAAGCTTATGGGCGGTAATTACCAGGGTCCATAGAGGCACCGCCTTTGTGGAGTGGGACCACAGTTGCCGTACGCCACTCCTTGGGCACGTATCCTGTGGTAAGGCTAACATTAAACAGCTGCCTTATGTGCGGGTTTAGTTCCTCATTGAGTTCGTGTAGCACACAGCCGGGGACACCATCCGGTCCCATTGATGCTGTGTTTTTAGCTTTAGAGAGAGCAGCTTTTACCTGCGCATTTGAGATGTCTGGGAGGCTACACTCCGCTGGGATAGTTATCTCTCCTTTTGGGGGGGGGAGAGGGGGGTGAAGTTTGCACTGAACCTGTCCACCAGTATGTTGGCAATGTCTGTGCGTTCAGTGATTTTTGTATCATTTTGGACTAATTCTGAGCATATCTGGGAGATTCCACCCAGGTTTCTAACATAGCTGAAGAAGGCCTTATGATTGTCTTTTGAATCTATGGCAATTTTTCTCTCGAAGTTGGCCTTGGATGATTTTATGAGTGCTCGTATTTTTTTACTAATAATGATCAAGGGTGTCTTCTCTTTTATGGATTTTGCTCTATCATGTAACAGCTTTCTCCTCTTATTGTAAAGTTTGTTTATGGCTGGGGTCCACCAGACTGGACGTTTGCCCTTGGTAGAAAGAGTCTTGGTTTTATTAGGGATTGCCTGATCCATGCAGTCCTGGAGGTGTTCGTAGAAGGCATTTGTAAGGGCTTCCGCAGCTTGGGTTGTGGTTTCCACTGGCTCGGGGGCCTTGAAGGATACCACACCAGTCTTGAGTAGTGTGAAGTTTGCTTTAGAGAAGTTCTTCACTGTGGTCTTTTTTGTTTGGGGTGGGGGCGGGATGTGAATTTCCAGTGAGATTAGTTTATGATCTGATCTCACCAATGAGGGATATACTTCCGGTGTGGAGCATTTTGTCCCCATGTTTGTGATGATATCTAGTATATTTTCTCCTCTTGTGGGAACGGTGACTAGTTGTTCCATGGCATTTGAATTTATGAACTCCAGGAACATTTGAGCTAAAAAGTTGGGGCTTGAGTAATGTTCCCAGTCTATATTCAGGTAGTTGAAGTCACCCAATATAATGGTGTTTGGAGATACATTTATACCCTCCAGTGTCTTCAGGAAGGCTGTGTGGGGTTCCTGGGTTTGAGAGGGTGGCCTGTAGCATGCTACAAATTGTAGAGCAGTTTTGCCTATGGTTAATTGCACCTGGATGGTTTCCGATGCTTCGTGCGTTGCCACCAACCTGGAGGTGTGGGTATCCTTGATGAATATGGATACACCCCCTCCTTTTGTGGTGTGGTCTGGGTTTTGGGGCCGGAACGCATGATATGAGGTAAAACCTGAAAGTGCCGGGGTGCTCTCAGGAGCCTTGAACCAGGTTTCAGTTACAGCACAGACATCGATGTTCTCCATACTGAGAAGGGCCTCGAGTGCGTGCATTTTGAGATTTAGACTTCTGGCATTGAGCAACATTACCCTTAGTTTCTTCCCATTTTTGTTTTCTAGGGTGGTAGGTTTAGAATTTGAGCCTTGCCTAAAAAAGGCACTATGGGGGTGGCAAGAGCCTTAGCCAATATCCGAATCCCAGGGTGACAGGTGCAAGCCGTCCCTTGCGAAGCAGCGTGGCTTGTCGAGCATGTCATCCCAGGCAGACAGACACTGGATCCCCTTTGAATGACACCAGAAATTAAGCCAATTGTTAAAGCTGATCATCTTGTCTCTATGTTGTGGCATCATTCTTGGTGAAGGAAGGATACTGCTCAGGGTCAGGGTCATACCTGCCTGGGCTACATAATCAGAGAGCTCCTCTATGTCTCTTTTCATGTAGTCCAGGGAGGTACGTCTCAGGTCGTTCACACCAGCATGGACAATGACTGTGTCATATTTGTATTTGCTGTGGAGTGACCCGAGTGCTTGTGTTATGTGGCGGATTCTAGCGCCCGATAGGCAGCTTACTGTGACCCTCTTCTTATTCAGCCTGGTGAGTGGGATGTCAGTGTGTCTGACTATGGAGTCACCTATGACAAGTATGTTTGGTGTTGTATTTGGCCTTAAGGGCTGTGACTGCTTTGCACACTGATTTTGTGGTTTATGTGTTGCCTGTGGTGTGTCATGAGGTGGCAGTTGCTTGGGTGTCTGCTTTGGAGGCCTCTGCTGTTTAGGTAAATTTTTGCTCAGAGCCTCCGAGTATGTCTTTGTGTGTTTGTGTTTGATTCATTGTTGTGATAGCTTTATGTGAGACTGGTTTTGTGGTGTGTGTAGTTGCCTTCTCCTCCTGTCTGGTCTTGCCAGTCCTGAGTTGAGAGAGCTCAGCCTCCAGTTTGGCCAAATAGCTGCATCTCTCACAAGTATTTGTGTTATGTGGGAGGAGGAGAGGGTTGTCTGTGTACATGAGGCAATTGTATCATTGCCTCAATATTCCCAGATTCACCAACTGGACAGGGGAGGACGCCAGCATCTGGCCCTTCGACATGCTAGAGAAATTAAGAAGTTAGGGGTGTAACGGAATAAGAGAGGACTTAGTAAGGAAGTGGGTACTCCTGGGGGGGGGGGGTTTCACTAGTGAGGGACTTTGTATAATACAGAAGTGCTAAACCTGAAAAGAAGATGCTTTTAAGACAAGTGCTGAGCTTTTTTTTTTTTTTTTTTTGGAGAAAAAAAAAAAAAGCTTTTAGGAACAAGTGCTGCGCATTTTAGTTAAGGGATATACTGTTAGATTACTAGTAGAGCAGTACTAGTAGAGCAGTTCTAAGGGAAAAAATGAAGAACAGACTTTATGGAGCCAGAAAAAGTTTAACCTTGTTAAACCAGCGCTGCCCGATGCTGCTCTAGTGGCAACTCCGCGCTAAAGCGTGCTTGATAGCAGGGGCTGGAAAGAGCCAGGAATTGACCCAAAACGGCCAATAAAACTACAGTTTCAAGTCAGTAACCACTCCCACTGGGGGCAGGGAAGCTGCTCAATGTTTTTCACTGCCACTGATCAACAGAGAGACTTTCCTTTAGCCCAAGCAAAAATGGCCTCACAGAAACTTACAAACAGTTCAAGAACAGCAAGCTTGTAACTGAACTTTTTTAAATCTCAGAAAAGTGGGAAAAAAGCAAGATTTTTTTTTGTTTTTGTTTTTTCAGAGATAGCAGAGGTACACAAGTAATATCAAGTTATAACAGTACAGTAAATGACCCCACACAAGAGTGCTAGGCCAAAGACAGAAAATATGCAAGTTTTGAGAAAAACAACAATTTTAAAATTAAGTGCAAACAGGAAATTCAGTAAAGAGCTTTTGATTGTGCTCTAAATACAGCTACTAATGCAGAAATCAAGTTTAACAAGCCAGAAAATGCTCAAACTAGGCAACTATGCAGAAAAACTTAGCAAATAAACAGAGGAAAAATACTTAAAATCTCAAAAGTGGCTCCTTTCTTCTCTCAGCGTTTTCTCCTCTTGGTGGGTGCTTCACGAACAGCCAACAAGCCTGAAAGGACGCCAAAACCACGAGGCAACTAGGTTTTAAGAGAGGACTACAGCAAACAAGGTGTACCAATTACAGTAAGAAACAGTTGAAATATGCAGGCACTATAAGCCTTTAACCAGAAATTCCCATGTGTATTCTGAATCCAGTTTAAATCCTGATTCTTTACCTCCTGCTCCAGTTAAGCCAGGCAGATACTACAGAGTCCCTGACTCTCACAAATTCCTTTATAAAAGCCCTGTTGCTGACCCTGAAACTATTTCCCAGGGTCCCAAAGGGGTAAAGGCCTCTACAGCAAAAAATCCAGTCCCCTCTGACAGAGATTCCAGAGCATTAGACAGATGGGGGAAGAAAGTATATACATCTGCAACTTTAGCAACAAGAGCCTTAAACTGCCAGTTTCACATGCTTAAATACCAGCAGTATTTGATGTCTCAGTTGAAACAAAAAATGCTTCCAAATTCAGATCTTCCTAATTATAAGGAAATGCAGAATTTATTGCATGCGGCTGAACAAGTGGGAAAACATACTTTGCAATGTGGTTTTGATTCCTTAGAGGCCTCCTGTAGAGCAGCAGTTACAGGGTCTGTCATTAGAAGACATGCTTGGTTAAAAGAGGAGACTTTACCCCAGATCATGTTAAAGCAAAATTATTGGATGCACCTTTGCAGCAGGATGTTTTATTTGGAGTTAAGGCAGAAGAGGTATTAAAGAAAATGGAGGATAAAGCAAAATCTATGCAAGAAAAAGTCTGCAGGCCTTTGGTTACATGGCATCTTGCATACTACTAATTCCATATGCCAAACTGCATATGAGGAAACTACAATGGTACCTAATGAGTGTCTGGTCTCAACACTGTCACAGTTTGGAAACAGTAATACCACTTAAGGAATGCCTTCAACAGGAGTTTTGATGGTGGGCTCAAGCCTGTCACCTCAACAAGGGACAGCTTTTCACTCAACCCACAGCAATTCAAACACTGACAACAGATGCTTCGGATTACGCCTGGGGAGCACACATGGCAGGAAAATGTATTCAGGGCAAGTGGCCCGCAGAACAAAGGCATCTTCACATCAATCAAAAAGAGATGCTAGCTGTACAAAATGCCGTTATAGCTTTCAAGGACCTTTTGTATCCAGGACAACTACTACTAAAGACAGACAACACCACAGTTATGTGGTACATAAACAAGCAGGGGGGCACTCATTCATCCCCTCTGCAAACAAGCCATGCCCTTGTGGAACACAGCTATAACCTATCAAGTTCATCTGCAAGTACAATTCCTGCCAGGAGAGAAAAACACACTGGCAGACGACTTAAGCAGAAACATCATGGATCCGCACGAGTGGAAATTACATCCACAAATGTTCAGGATGATAACACAAAAATGGTGGAACCCGGACATAGATCTGTTCGCATCCCCAATGAATTGCCAGCTACAGAAATTCTGCACAAGGACTTACCACCCACAAGCATGGAAAGTGGATGCCCTCTCATTCGGCTGGAAAAACCTACAAGTATACACTTTCCCACCACTACCTCTCCTTTCAAAGGTACTCATAAAAGCCAGACAAGAAAGGCCAAAGATGATCTTGATTGCCTTATGCTGGCCACAGCACCACTGGTACCCAATCTTAAAGAACTTAGCACAAGGACCACTATGGATTTTGCCTCAAATCTCACAACTTCTGACTCTGCAAAACAGATACTTCACGGCCAGCTCAAGACTTTAAACCTGGCTGCATGGCAGATTCCTTAGTCAAGCAAACAATGCCTCTCTCCAAAGCTGTTATGGATGTCATTCTGGAGGCCAGAAGGCCTAGCCACCAGGAAAGCCTATTCAGAAAATGGAAGAGATTCTGTGCCTGGAACCAGGCTCACAGCCTTGACCCTCTTGTCCCAAATATTCCTCAGATACTATAATACTTCACTGAGATGCTGGACAAAGGCCTCTCCTTTTCATCCATTAAGATCCATGCCTCTGCCATCTCTGCTCATTACAACACAGATCCACCAATTTTTTTCTCATCCTTTGCTAAAACAATACTTCAGAGCGGCTAAAAACATAAGACCGCCCCGTAGAGCACCAACTCCAACTTGGGACCTCAACTTCATCTTGGAAAAATTAACTTTACCTCCTTTTGAGCCAGCTAACTCAGCAGACTTAAAATATGTCTCTTGGAAAACTGCTCTGCTGCTGGCAATAACCTCAGCACGAAGAGTTTCAGAATTACAGGCACTAATGGCAGTGGAACCTTTCATTATTTTCCACCAAGACAGTGTGTCTTTAAGAACAAACCCTACTTTTATGCCAAAGGTGGTATCAAGTGTGGCTCTAAACCAAACTATCCACTTGCCAACTTTTTATCCAAATCCACAGAATAAAGGGGAGAGACTACTGCATTCCTTGGACATATACAGGCAGTTACGCTTCTACTTGGACAAAATGAAAGCTTTCAGGAAAACTGAGCAATTGTTTGTAGCATATGCTGCAGGAACACAGGGAAAAGCCATTTCAAAACAAACCATTTCAAAATGGATAGGCCATTGTATACGTTTCTGCTATACACACCATGGGAAAACTGCACCTAACAGCATTAGGTCTCATTCCACCAGGGCAACAGCCACTTCAACTGCCTACCTCAGAGGAGTACCTACCAAGGACATTTTGGAAGCGGCAACTTGGAGTTCTGTACATACCTTCACCAAGCACTACCATCTGCCTCTTTACTCTAAATCCAGAGCTGGCTTTGCCACTGCAGTTCTGCAGGGCCTTATAGCCACCCCTAATGCCTTATAGAACCAGCCACCCTACCTCAGCTTTGGGACTCTACCCAAGTGTAATGAATGCAGCAGTGTAACACGATGAAAATAGTACAGTTTTGTACCTACCATAAATGTAGATGTTAGAGTGTATACACTGCTGCAGTCCAGGTTACCCTCCCTCCTTCCCCTCTTACTTGCTGGTACTTCCCTAGTATTCTACCCTTTGCTACCTATGGGGAGTATTTGCTGGTAACAGAAAGTATTTGATTGCTTTTCTTGTGTATGTTTTATTAGCAATTTACGTTGCCTACCTTTTTTAGGGCACCTGACATCTGGGGCAAGAAAAACTGAAGAAAATGGCATCGGCTGCATCTTTTATACCCCTGGTGCACTGACGTCAGGGAAGAAGTGACAGCATCCGACGCCGGACCAAGACTTTGGAACTCGGTCCGACTGTGGGACCGCCTGACGGCAGGATAACCCAAGTGTAATGACTGCAGCAGTGTATACACTCGAACATCTACATTTATGGTAGGTACAAAACTGTACTTACTCTCTACATGAGTTCCCAGATTCCTGACTATTTAAAACTAATAAACCAGAATGAGGTGTAGTGGTATGTGTGAAAGAATTCCACAATGTCATTTTCCCTACTTATCAATGTGTAATAAAAGTAAACTTTATGTTCACTACATTAGTTTTGGCTTAATGTATTTCTTGGTACTGAGTTTTAAGCCTTGTCTTTTTCACCAAGCATCTGTCTCAGTATGACCTTTCCTGAAGGGTGTTATCTTGATGGGGATTCGATTACAGCTCCTAGTTTGCAATCATCTGCAAACTTGGTTAGGCAGAGGCCTTTGACATTAACTTTGACATCCGGGGAAGTAAATGCCAAAAAGCAGTGGCCTAGCACAGAGCCCTGGGTGACTCCACTGATGACTGGTCTCTTTATGGAGGTGCCTCATGGATTCTAATCTCCTGAATGCTATCAGTGAGACAGCTAGCTATCCAGCATGTTATAAAGGAGTTTATACCTAGATGTTATGTTGTCCTGTCTCTCCATAATTCTTGCAGGTTGGGTTCGGAGCCGTTCACGGCTTGACTCGAATGAATACTAAAACTTGAGAGCTTCCACTGGCTCGAGGCTAACTCCTTTCCTGTGATGCTCTGGGCCACATCCCCAGATCTCATTTGTAGCTCAAGCTATCAAGAAGTGTTCCTGCTAACTCGTTGGCTGAGTATAGTTTTTTTCTAATTCTATTTTTAAAGTTTCTCTCTCTTTGCTACCTTTCTCTCCAGGTAATTAGTTTCGTGTTTTCTGTGTCAGGTCTTTGTAGTTCTTAGTTTTCCCTTTCCCAGCTACTAGGGAGAGTTCCGTTTAACTTGGAGGGCTGTCATGGCCCTTTTAAGTTAGAGGGCTGGTCCCCCTTATGGTTAGAATCTGTTTGAGTTAGAGGATTCTTATTCCCTTCCCCTTCTTTCTTGCTGCTACACTTTGCCTAAAAAAAAAAAAAATATATATTTATATTTGTATCTGTATCCTATTTTTCTGTGGTTTATAGTCATAGTTATAGTTGGTTGTCTTTTTTCCAGTTATAGCCTTCATCTTAGTCACCTAATTAATTTGCTTGGCTGTAGTGTTAGACAGGATATTTAAAGATAAGGAGAAGGAACCCAGGGAGCATAAGCAGTCAGGGTTCACGTGCGATAAATGCACTCAAAAGATGTCACTCATGGATGGGCGCACGATTTGCATTTACTGCCTTGGTGACATCCATTTACAGGACCCCCTGCACCATATGTCATGAATTCAGTAGCAGAATGCTCCATGAGAGAAGGAGTAAGTTGATGGCAAGGGGATTATTGAAAGGATCCTTTCAGGAAGCTTTAGATACCCAGAGCTCCAAATCTTCCTCCCCTTCTTTAACCCACACTAAATCACTGAAAAGACCAGCCTCTACAGCTCCAGTTTCGGAGCCACCAAAGAAATTGGTTGTATCAGAACCAAGGGCTCTCGATTCAGACAAGACTGGAACCAAAGAATCCTCTTCGCCCAGAGTGTCCATGGAGCCAATAGAAATATCAAGGAGTCGGTCTCCTTTATTGGAGTTGATATCTCCAATACTGACATCTCCTATATTAGAGAGAGGCAGATCTCCTTCCTTGTCCACCCATTCTTCGAAGAGTATAGCTGATGATGATGTGGAGTGGGTGGTGAAGAGATTGCTCCAAACACCGGCTCTGGCTAAAATGTGGTCTCCGGCACCAAAGGAATCTGAGCCACCCCATTCAGCTCCTGCCTTTTCGATTCCTCCTCCATTCATCGGGGTGTCTTTGGAGCCAGAGAGATTGGATCTGATTGTAGCTGAATCATCGGTACTGAGACCACCTTTGGAATCTTCGGTTTCCTACCTCGACTCTAATGTCCTCTGCTCCTTCCAATGTTGGAGAATCTAGGAGCCCACACTCATTAGTTGGGTCCGGGGAGGAGAGTCAACGCGGACAGTCATCCAATCCAGCTCTCTCAGTGCCTCGGCTAAGTTGAGCTGTGCTCCTACCTCAGTTTTGGAGCCACCAGCTCCACCTCAGAGTCGACAGTCTGTCTCTTTGGAGCGGAGAGTCCCTTCGGAGTGGGGCAGGGGGGCTTTTGAACTGATGGAGAGGGTGCAGTCTCCCCAGACAGCCCCGCTGTCGGAGCTAACCTCTCGTCCCTCCCAGGTGCCAGTGTCTGTCTCTCCTCACTACTTCCCCCTCCCAAGCGTAGAGACCCAGAGCCTCAGGAGGCTACAGGTGGCATTCTCTTCCAAAACTTCTCCGCAGTACCCCTTTGAAGAAGTCCCTAGGAAGAGACTGTGCAAAAGGAAGCACAATAGACTCCCCTGAGTCTGTCACTTCTGATACCGAACTGGATGACTGAGGGGTCCCCACAGTCCCCCTCTGAGGATGTCTTTTTCCGGCATCCTTGAGATCCTGAAACAGAGGGGTGGCTGGAAGTCCACCATCTCTTCAGAGGACGTATCAGTATACATGGAGGCTTTTGGGTCTCCCCCTTCCACCTCCTGGGTGACTCCCCCATTTGACCCAACTATTGGGTGTCATTTCTCGTAAGGCCTGGATATCACCTGATACAGTGGAACCTGTTCTGATGAGGCCTAACAAATTTATTACTGCACCCACAGAGAAGGAATTCCTGACTAAAGGTGTCCCTGTAGATGCGATGGTGGTGGTGGCGGCGGCCACTAAGGAGCTATCTGAGATCTCCTCGTCTGTCCATCCTCCTAACAAGGAGTCTAGGGCCATGGACAGATATGGAAAGAGTGCCTTTTCTTCAGCGGCCTTCATCTTATGGTCACTGAATTACCGTACCCACTTTGAGACTTCAAAGGGATATCCTGCAAGAGTTTGAAGATGCCCTTTAGGGTGCTATAGCTCAGGGATCTACGGGCAAAGTATCCTCACAGCTCTCCACCGTCAATTCCATAGTTAACTCCTCCATGAGATTCATTTCATATGCGGCTTATGGAACGAGTAGAGTGGTAGCGATAGGAATTTCCCTGAGGAGGCATTCCTGGATGCGCCTTTGCAACTTTGCTGAGCCCTTCAAGTCTTCTTTCACCAATGCCCCCTTTGATGGTTCATCCTTGTTTAGACCAAAGGTGAAAAACTTTGACCAGGTGCGAGCAGGACGGGAAGACCTTATCTGCCATTGGAGTCTGTTTCTCTGCCCTGTCTAGACCTTATTCCCAAAGGTCAAAAGGGGGGAAAGATGTGGTTCTGCAAGTCCCAAAAAGGTTTCTCGGACGCACCTGGTGATTTTTCTCCCAGGGGCAGAGGGGAAGTTATAATGGAAGAATCCGAGCTCACAGGATGGGGGGGGGGACCGCAAAAATCAAGGTGACAGAGATACGTTCTCTGACAGGCCCTTCCAGTACTCCTGAAAGGAGGCCCGCCTGGTCTTCTCTGGAGGCAGTCGGGAGTCAATTGTCACTGTACCCAAACACCTGGCAAGAAATCTCCCAAGACAAATGGGTATAAACAATCATATCCAGAGGCTATTACATACAATTTTCCATTCCCCTTCTGGTAAACCAGTCCTTACCAGACATTCCACCCGGTCAAACAGACTATGCAACACAACAGATACTCTCATTGCTAGAAGAAAAGAGGCATCCAAGAGGTCCCCGCAAACCAGATGGGATCCGGAACTTACTCAAGATTCTTTTTAGTTCCAAAAAAGACGGAGGACTGGAGATCCATTCTAGATCTCAGCAAGCTAAACAAAGCAGTGAAGAAGTCAAAGTTCTGGATTGTAACTCTGCAGTCAATATTCCCATTTGTAGGGAAAGACAATTGGATGTGCTCAGTAGATCTCCAGGATGCGTACTACCATATAAAGATGGACAGGCAATCCAGGAGACACTTGCTCTTTCGGCTGGGAGCCAGTCATTACCAATTTCGAGCCCTGTCTCACTACAGCCCCCAGTGTGTTCACCAAATGCATGGCAGTGGTCTGGTCCCGGCTCACTTGAGACATCAGGGATTCCGTGCGTTTCCATATCTAGACGACTGACTCCTCTGTCACCACCAAGCATCGCGAGAGATGAACCAATATCACTTTGCCCCAGACTAGGCATCACAGTAAAAAAAAAATCTGCCTTGTCGTCTCATTTATTACCTTCTTAGGCACAGAACTGGATTCAAGAAACATGACTGCAAAACTTACCCCAGACAGTCCCTTCATTAGCAAATCAAGATTTTGATGTATAAGAAGAAAGTTTAGGCCAGATATGTGCTGTGAGTTCTGGGTACTGTGGCAGCAGGTATTCTTCTAGTTCCCCTAGTATGACTACACATGAGGTTTCTACAGTGGTTGCTATTTGCTCAATGGTCAATGCAAGATCTTCCTCTTTCACATTAGATTATCATCACAGATTCTTGGAGAAAAGATATCCTTTAGTGGCTGCAGAAGGATCAGTTGCATCAGGGCCAACCCCTTGTCCTTCCTCAATCCAGTACAGTACTGACCACGGACACATCCCAGATCGGGTGGGGGCTATTATCTGGGGATGACAGTCCAAGGCCTATGGCAAGAATAAGAAACCCACTTGCACATCAACATTCTGGAGATAAGAGCAGTGCTGTATGCATTGCAAGCATTTCAATACTCTGTACCACCAGGGATGGTTGCAATTCAGACAGACATGTCAGTAGTGTTGTATATAAACAAGCAGGGAGGAACCAAATCCTACCCACTATGTTGGGAGGCACAACAAGTTTTACAATGGGCGATCACTACTCAACGCTTTCTAATAGCAATGCACATCCCGGGTAAATCCAATGTAATAGCGGACAAACTCAGCAGAGCTATTCTGTTGCCTCATGAGTGGTCCCAGAAACCAGAGATCGTGGAAGAGATCGGCCAAAAGTGGGACCAGCCTTGCTGCAACCTTTTCACCACTTCCATGAATGCCAAATGCAGCAACTACTTTGCCCTCATTCCTCCACTGGGGAAGTCAGCAAGGGATGCACTGGTTCACAATTAGTCCCCGGGACTGTTCTATGCCTTTTCCCCCCTTTCCTCCAATTCCCAAAGTACTGCAGAAAGCCAGCTCGTTTAGAAACATTATGATCCTCTTTGCTCCTTACTGGCCTCGACAAGTCTGGTTCCCTTTTCTTCGGACCCATCTGCTGGAGGAACCTTGGATTCTGGATCCAGTTCCAGGCGACCTGACCCACTCTTCGGGGAAGTTCTAGTCGTCTATCCAAACCCTCAAGTTGACAGCATGGCTGCTCCAATTCCATACTTAGCCAGGTGTTACTCTTTTTTCCCCCCTGCAGTGAGTCATATTCTTACCTCTTCCCATAAACCGTCCGCGAGGAAATTGTATTCCAGTAAGTGGAAAAGATTTTCATGCTGGGCTGCGGGACAGAACATAGAAAATTTTACAGCTGCTATCACCGCTATCCTAGAATTTTTCTCCAAACTCTTTGATGAAAGAGCTGCAATGGTGACAATCGGAGTTCAATTGGTAGCCATTTCTAATTTCCATACTGGGGAAATGGGAGTTCCTGTTATGTCTCACAGGTTATGTAAAGCTGATCAAAGAGCCCCCAGCCCCTTGGGACCTAAGTCTTGTTCTAAACTCATTGATTTCACCACCCTTTGAACCTGCATCATTTTGTGATTTTAAGTTTTTTTCATGGAAGACACTTTAGTAGCCATAACCTCTGCCAGACGGGTATCGGAATTACAAGCTCTTTCTGTTCATTTCCCTTGTATCATTTTCCATAGGGATAGGGTATCCTTGAGAACTAATCCATCTTTCCTTCCAAAAGTCTGTTCAGAGAGTAATATAAACCAATCCATTGAATTGCTTGTGTTTTTTTCCAAACTACAGCGACAAGGCAGAATATAAATTGCACCGGTTGGATGTACATAGGCAGCTATGCTTTTACCTGCATAGAACAAAAGGCCTCAGGAAATCCAAACAGCTTTTCATGTCCTTTTCTGACAAAAAGAAAGTTTTACCAGTTTCCAAACTAACTTTGTCAAAGTGGCTGGCTGACTGCATTTCCTTCTTTTACAGTAAGAATAATAAATAACTACCTGGGAAGATAAAGGGTCATTCCACAAGAGTAGCCTCTACATCCTTGGCCTTTCAGGCCAGACTTTCCTATAGACTCTGTGCAGCTGCCATGTGAGTGAGACTTCATACCTTTATCACTCATTACAAATTAGATGTGGCCTCCCAGGACAGGTCTTCCTTTGGATCCACTGTATTAGAGTATTTTCTCCTCAGCCACCCTGGGATTAAGGTGCTAGGGATGCAGTCCCAACCTACAAGAATTACTGTGAAATAGGGCAACGTAACATTAAGAAGTTATGTACTTACCATAACACTCTGTTTGTTGTCCATCTTGCCTACATTCTTGCGTCCCACCCTCCTACTCCCATCCTGCATTCCTAGAGGAACAGGTGGAGAAGTCTATTCTTATATACATAGTTATGATTTGGAGTCTCGGAGGTTTTTGTTTCAAACCAAACATCTGTATTTGGATATAGATATATTTCTGCTGTAGTTTTTTTGGGTTAGTCTAATCTTTTGTTTGCACACAAGATCTGAGGATGTGCCCCAGAGTATCATGGGAAAGGAGTTAGCTTCGAGCCAGTAGAAGCTCTCGAGCATTAGTATTGGGCCGAGTTTGAGCCGTGAATGACTCCGAACCCAGTTTGCAAGAATGTAGGGAGATGGACAACAAACATAGAGGGTTATGGTAAGTACATAACTTTTTATTCTGCAACTTTGTCGACAATGACCGAGTGGGGTATTGTATCAAGTGCTCTAGCTAGGCAGTATGCACAGCTTTCCCCTCATTCATTGCCTTACTGACCTTTTTAAATAAGCCCACTAGTTTCAGTAAGCATTACCTTCCTTTGACAAAGCAGAACTGGGATGGATCCAATGTCTGGTGGTCTCCTATGTCCTTATTGATTTCCATGATTCTTTTCATGGTTTTGCAAGCAAGACTAGTCAGACTAATGGATCTGTAGTTTCCAGAATCTGTTGAAGGCCCTTCCATATGACAGATTAAATCCTCCATTCATGTGGCAGAATGCATGTTTTAAGATTAAAATTAATGACTCCAGGAGTCCCTAGTTATAGTTGTAGGGATTATGTTTCAGACTTTTTTTGAGAATGGTTGGAGGTAAGAGGGGTGTAAATCTGGAAATGAATTTGTCCTCTAACTGATTTGCTATGTCTCCAGGTTCGGTGAATGTGGCACCATTAACCATCAGTTCAGCACATTACTGTATGCTGCCCTTGAGGTTTCGGACATAACCATAAGGCCTTCTTCAGTTATTTCACATGGAAGGATGTCTTAACCTAAAATTTGGCTTTGCTTGACCTAATTAGCCCTCTTTGTTGCCTATTTAGTTTTTTTAATCTTTATGGGAATTCCCTTTCTTGATTGTTGCCATAAATATTTTCTTTTGTTGTATATCGTGTTTAGTTTGAGATGCCATCAGAACATTTTTTTTCTGGGGCTAGTTCTGGGCTTGCTTCTAGTAGTTGTATCAACCTCTTTGCAGCCATTGACATGGGTTGTGTTCTCAGGGTTTGGAGAGCCATTGAATTTTGACAATCCATCACTTAATAAAAGGTAATTTGCCTTGGAATACTTCCTAATTGTTACTGGTTTTATTGGGATTATAGATTTGATTTTGAAGGAGACAACTTAAGGGTCAGATCTTACCAGGAATAACAGTACATGGGGGGGCATTCTCCCATATTTAATAGCATAAGGTCGGAGCCACCTGTGGGTGTTTTCACTGTTTGGTCAAATGTGTTTGTATTTACGAAGTCTAGGAATCCATTCCTGTAGATCTGAGACTATGTAGGATTTCCAGTCTATACAGGGGTAATTAGGGTGTTTGAGATGGTAAGTATCTTTAAGTCCACGTTTGTATTGTGAGCTTCCTGGGACATGGAGGATGAGCTGTAGCTCACTAGGATATGGTATGGTATTTTGTCTATGGTGATCTGCATGTGGAGGAACTCCAGAACGTTATCCTGTTTGACCACCATAGAGGTATGTTTGCAGCTACCAGTCTCAAAGTGTGGAAGGCACCAAAAATTTGCACCATGTCTTAGGAACTGCACAGATTTTTATATTCACAAGTATGAGGAGGGCTTGGAGGAAGTGAAGTTTTTTATTTAGCCTCCTGGCATTGAGCAGTAACACCTTGCAGTTCATTTGTGTTGTTTTTGCTATGTTGGTAGTTTTTGTCAATTTAGTATTGCCTAAACAAGTTGCTATAGTGGTGGGTAGAGATTTTTTACCCAGTATTCAAATGCCTAGATGGGAAGAGTACAGACCATCCTTGGAAAAGCAACTTGGTCTGTTAACCATGTCCTCTCAAGTTGACAAATATTAGATTCCCCTTAGAGTGACACCAGAAAGACCGCCAGTTTCTGTTCATACTGTGGCATAATCATCCTCTGTGATGGTAATATGCTGCTCAATGCTAGGCCCATACCAGCCTGAGACAGTCTGAAAGCTCTGTAATGTCTCTTCATGTAGTCGTGGGGGGGGGGGGTCATCTCTGTCCATTTACACCTAGATGGCCTATGATGAATTCATACTGGTACCTGTGGTGTAATGACTTGAGTGAGTGTGTGATCTTACAGAAACCGATGCTTGATGCCAGAGCCATGGGCTCAAGCTCAATGCCAAGAAATGTATAGTTATCCCCTTTGGGAAAAAACGTGTATCCATGAATTACCATATAGGTGGCAGTACACTAAAGACCAAAAGTGTGATAAAGAGACTTGGGGACACAGGTGGTCAGTGGTCTCACTTTCGATAACCACATCGTCACAACAGTCAGGAAATCCTTCTATGTGGCACACCTCATCACTAAGGGCTTTTCATCCAGAAAAAAGGAGGTCATTGTCCCACTGTACTCATCCCTCATTAGACCCATTATAGAATACAACGCCCCATTTGGTATGTACCTCTCAAGACATCTGCAACAACTGGAAAGGCCGCAGAAATGCCTCACTAAAAGAATCACAGGCCTAAAGCAGATCCCCTACGCTGACCGCCTTAAAAAACTCCAGCTATACTCTGTCGCATATCATCTACTCAGAGGCGATCTCTGCTTAACATACAAGGCCATGTCAAACCCAGAGCTGTTGGACATGCTACACTTAAATAAATCCCAATCCCTCAGAGCCACACGCTCCAGGGATCTAAACCTTGTCATCACAATAAACAAAACATGCTGGAGGGATAGGTTCCTGACCCAGAGACTCCCCAGACTCTGGAATAGATTGCCCATACATGTCAAGCAGAGCGCCTCTTTGACCCTGTTCAAAAGGAACCTTGACGATGGATGGGAGAAAGGAAATTCACCCTGGGGATCACGTCAGTCGCCCTGCTAGACAGGGGTCCAGGGAAGTAAATAGTGTGGGAAGAAATAGCCAGGGAATTGTTATGGCTAGGCTTGTATAGGCCCTTGGGCTGATAGCCTGTTACCAACCTATGAACCTATGGTGGATACTGGCTCCAGATAAGCAACTAACCGTTATCTTTTTGTTCTGCCTAGTTAAAGTGGTATTTGTATATCTTGCAATGGAGTCAACTATGACAACAGTCTTGAGAAGCGTGTTTGCTTAACTTAAGGGCTTAGCGTTTAAGACTCCACTGAAAGTGACTGTGTGGTGTTAGGGTTTTTTTTGCGTGCCTTTTGTCTTCCTGAGGCATAGCCTTGAGAATGAGTGGTTTAGGCAGTCTTTATTTAGGAAGATTGCCTTTAAGTGCCTCAGCACTTGGTCTCTGTGTGTTGTGTGCAATGTGAAGTGGTGGTTGTGTGATTTCAACAACCTGATGTGTGCTTGTATGCAAGGGTTTAGCCTCCAGTGTCATTGTGTAAGTACACCTCTTGCATACTGTGTCCGCTTCATTAAGGATTAAGTGGCTGTCTGTAAACATGAAACAATTGCAACGTTGTCTCAAGATGCCCATATCCACCAAACTAGCTACAGAGAAATTAGGAAATTACATATCCATACTGTGTCCGGTCCTTGTGCAGACTAGTAATGGTCCTTATTGGAGCAGAATGTCAAACAGTACTAAATTCTACTAACTTTATATGATACTGAATTCCACTAAATCTATAGGTATTGTACCTCAACACCCAATTTCTTGCTCTAACCTTGTCTGCACTCAAGGTATTTGCTCTGCATTGCTGCTTTACAGAGAACAGTTTTGTGGACAGTCCTACAGGGGAAGTTTGCTTTTTAAGTGTTTGCTACTGTAAAGGGCTAAACTATGCAAATGCGCAAAATCTGTAGCAAAACAGAAAAAACATAAAACTATTTAATGAGGCCTCTGGCCAAGAAAATCACTAATCTGAGTCCTTTTGTGTATTTCCCAACTCATGTAGATTAGGCAAATATCTCCTGCCACAAGATAAATAAACCAGTTCTCCTAATGTGAAAACACAGTAGAAGAAACCCACAAATGCAATGCTACTACAAACCAATTAAACATCTAGCTGAAAATTCCATGATTAAGGCAATTTCAAGACAGTTTTGCAATAGTAACAGTGAGAGAAAGAGCAAATGTTTTACAGAAAATACAGCGAAGTGCATCAAAATAACTTAAGCAAGTGCAATTTCTCAATCAAAGGTTCATAGGTTCGTACTAGGCTATCTACCCTAGGGCATTTATAAGCCTAGCCAGAGTGTGTGTGGCTTTCACCACCCATTAGGATGAGAATACTACGCCCCATTTAGGGTTTAGTTTACTGTGCCTCTGTCCAGTAGTGACACAGAGATGACCCCCGGGGTAAACCTATGATCTCCCATCCACTCGTCAAGACTTCTCTTTAATAGAGTTAGTGAGGGGCTCTGCCTAACATGGATTGGGATTCTGTTCCAGAGTGTAGGGAGCCTCTGGGTTATGAATCTGTCCCTCTAGCACGTCCTATTTATTTCTGTGTTGAGGTTTAAGTCTCTTGCTCTCGTGGCTCTGATGGATTTGGATTTTCTGAGGTGGAGCATGTCCATTAATTCCGGATTGGACATGGCCTTGTACGTTAGGCACAGGTCACCTCTGAGTAGGCGGTATGCGACTGAATAGAGCTGGAGTTTTTTCAGTCGGGCAGCATATGACATATGTTTAAGACCCTTTATCCTCTTGGTGAGGAATTTTTGGGGTCTTTCCAACTGCTGCAGGTGTCGGGTAAGATACATCCCAAATGGGGCATTGTACTCAATCATTGGCCTAATAAGAGAAGAGTACAGGGGCACAATGACCTCTCGATCTAGATGTGAAACCCTTCATGATAAGGTGGGCAATATAGAAGGTCTTCCTAACTACTTTGGCAATGTGAGTGTCAAATGAGAGGTTACTGTCAACCTGGATCCCTAGGTCCCTGATTACCTCTTCCGTACTTAATGGATTACCACCTTTGTGGTAATTTGTGGGTACCTTGTTTTTCCCAAAGGGTATGACTATACATTTTTTGGCGGTCAGCTTAAGGCCATGGCTCTGGCACCAATTATCTGTTTCTATGAGGCCTCTCTGAAGGATGTTTGTGTCCACTGGAGTATCAATTATGGCACCCAGTTTGCAGTCATCTGCGAACTTTGTCAGCCACAATCCTTCTATGTTTGCCTGTACCTCGGAAAAATAAATGCCGAACAAGAGGGTTCCCAGGACTGAGCCCTGTGGGACACCGATTGTGACTGGCTTAGAGTCTGACATAGCTCCAGCAACTCTGACCCTGTGGGTTCTGTCCTTGAGCCAGTTTGCAACCCATCTCGTGACATATGGGTTTACATTTAAGCTGGTGAGTTTGTCTATGATGCCCGAGTGGGGTATTGTGTCAAAGGCTTTTGCAAGGTCAAGGTAGGCTGTGTGGACTGCCTTACCCTCATCAATGGCCTTAGTGACGGTTTCAAAAAAATCGACCAAGTTCAAAAGGCAGGATCTGCCCTTGACAAAGCCAAATTGGGTAGGATCCAATGTCTTTGTTTATGAGTTCCATAATGATCCTCTCCATAGCTTTGCAGACCAGGCTTGTCAAGCTTATGGGGCGGTAATTTCCAGGGTCCGTAGAAGCACCGCCTTTGTGAAGTGGGACCACTGTTGCCATACGCCACTCTTTGGGCACGTGTCCTGTAGTAAGGCTAAGATTAAACAGCAGCCTTATGTGTGGGTTTAGTTCCTCTTGGAGTTCATGTAGCACACAGCCCGGGACACCGTCCGGTCCCACTGATGCTGTGTTTTTAGCTTTAGAGAGGACGGCTCTCACCTGGGCATCTGAGATGTTAGGGAGGCTACACTCTGCTGGGATAGTTATTTTTCCTTTTGGGGGGGAGGAGAAATTTGCACTGAACCTGTCTGCCAGAATGTTGGCAATGTCAGTGGGTTCAGTGTATTTTGTGTCATTTTGGACTAACTCTGAGCATATCTGGGAGTTTCCACCCAGGTTTCTAACATAGCTAAAGAAGGCCTTGTGATTGTCTTTTGTGTCTTTTGCGATTTTTCTCTCAAAGTTGGCCTTGGATGATTTTATGAGTGATCGTAGTTTTTTGCTAGTACTGATCAGGGATGCCTTCCCATTTAGGGATTTTGCTCTGTCATGTAGTAGCTTCCTCCTTCTGTTGTAAAGTTTGTTTATGGCTGGGGTCCACCAGACCGGGCGCTTGCCTTTGGGGGAATGGGTCTTGGTTTTATTTGGGATTGCATGATCCATGCATTCTTGAAGCTGCCCCGTAGAAGGCATTTGTAAAGGATTCAGCAGTGTGGGTTGTGGTTTCCACTGGCCCAGGGACCTTGAAGGATACCACTTCCGTCTTAAGTGTGAAGTTGGCTTTTGAGAAGTTCTTCACTGTGGTCTTTTGTGCAGGGGGTGGGGGCGGGATGTGCATTTCCAGTGAGATTAATTTATGGTCTGATCTTACCAATGAGGGATATACTTCCAGTGTGGAGCATTTTGTCCCCATGTTTGTGATGATCAGGTCTAGTATATTGTCTCTTCTTGTGGGAATGGTGACTAGTTGTTCCATCGCATTTGAGTTTATGAATTCTAGGAACCTTTGGGCTAGGGTGTTTGGGCTTGAGTAATGTTCCCAGTCTATGTTTGGGTAGTTGAAGTCTCCCAATATGATGGTATTAGGAGAGACATTCATACTCTCCAGTGTCTTCAGGAAGGCTGTGTGGGGTTCCTGAGTTTGAGAGGGTGGTCTGTAGCATGCTACAAATTGTAAGGCAGTTTTGCCTATGGTTAGTTGCACCTGGATGGTCTCCGATGCTTCGTGCATTGCCACTAACCTGGAGGTGTGGGTATCTTTGATGAATATGGATACTCTCCCTCCTTTTGTGGTTCGGTCCAAGTTTTGGGGCCGGAAAGCATGATATGAGGTAAAACCTGATAGTGCTGGGGTGCTCTCAGGAGCCTTGAACCAGGTTTCAGTCACTGCACAGACATCAATGTTCTCCATACTGAGGAGGGCTTCGAGGGCGTGCATTTTGAGGTTTAGACTTCTGGTATTCTGGCAAAGGTACTTTAACTTTGCCTGGATGGTATTGGATAAAAGTAAAACACTTCTGGAATGCAAGCTAGGATGCCATGCTTTGCCGAGGTCTAAGAAAATTAGCAAGAGACAATGCATAGGGAAGGAGGTGTACTCAAATGCAGTACTGGTTTGCTGGGTGGGCATTCAGCATCATAGATCTATGAAAAACAGTGGGATACAGAAATTGCTTATACAACAGATAATAGCAAAGTGGGAGGGAGGGATTTTGGAAATCAGCTCACCATAAGGGATGGAGACCAGAGAAGACAGCCTTATAAAACCACCCCAGTGGAAGGGGTGGGAAATAATTTCAAGCAGATTAGCTAGTGAGGCATCCAATCAAATAAAGCCAATATTGGAGCTCTTTCAAATAGTTTAACTTAATGTCTTAGTAGAGGATGGGGCAGATACAGAATACAACTTTAAGAAGGTAAATGGTGAGAATACAAATGTTCTATAGCACAAACTAGAGCAGAGAGAATTCTCTCACTATTGAACATCTACTACAGTTTAAGGCACCATACTATGCAGAAATTTACCAGCAATACTGTTTATGGGAAAAATAAGAGCGGCCATGGTGGTGCAGCGGTTAGCGTTGCTGCTCACAGCAAGAGGTTCTCCGGTTCGATCCTCGGCTGGGGTGCCTTCTGTGCGGAGTCTGCATGTCCTCCCTGTGGTCGCGTGGGTTTTCTCCGGGTGCTCCGGTTTCCTCCCACATCCCAAAGGCATGCTGTAGGTGGATTGGACACACTAAATTGGCCCTAGGTGTGAGTGTGTGCATGTGTTTGCCTTCTGTGGAAGGTTGGGCGCCGGGCTGGCAACTCTACACTGTAAAACTCCACTGCCAATCATGAGTGGACGGTGATCCGCTGTGGCGACCCCTAACCAGGAAAAAGACGAAGAAGACTGTTTATGGGAAAAATGCAATGCTAATGACTAAGGCTCAAAATCTGACAGAAGTACACATTCCTGCCACAACTGTGAATTAAACTTACATGAGTATGAACCAGTAGGGTTTAAAATACAGAAGAACAGCTTTTACAAGTAATTTTACTTGTGAAAATAGAAATGCCTAATATTGCAGAAACAGTCTTCCCACAACTGCAAATCTATAAATTAAAATACACGACTAAAGTCCTAGAACAAACAAAAAATGCAAACACAACATTTTTGGCTAAAATGGGGAAACAAGTAGAAAATTGCAAAGAAATCACCTTGCAGGTCACTTAGTGCAGGTTAAATATTTAAGTAGAATCAAAATAATTCTTTTTGTGATGGATAAATTACCCCCTCCCAGTCATCCCCCAATTATCTCTGAAGATAATTTACTGAAAGTGCTAACCATAACAGAAAATACTTCCTCCATGGGGCAAATATACCTGGTTGCTTAATAGTTTTAAACATACCCTGGCAGGCGCAATAAAACTGTTTTAACCTAAGTTAGCTGTTGGTTTGTCCCTGTTTAATGGCACACTGTAGTGTTGATATCCCTCCATAAAGGTGGTCTTATAACAGACCCAAGGGCAATTACAGACCTGTCAGACTTACAAGCCTCATCTGCATAGCCATGGAATGTATTATAACTGACCTCATTAACTAAAAAATTAGAAATCTTATTACACTTTATCTCCGGCAGTTTTTATGAAGGGTAGATCTTGTCTATTGAATCTGGTAAATTTTTTGAAAGGTTTACTGAGGCGGTAGATTATAGCCATGTGGTAAACATGGCAGATCTTGATCTGGCCAACACCATTTCCTGTGATGGCATCATACAAAATCTAAATGCTTTAAAAACCTTACCCATATGTTTTAAAATGACTAGTAAACTGGCTGAAAGACAAACCCACACCGTGAGTTGCTGGTGCCTCTTTAAAGTATAAAATTGAGTAGTGATGTCCCTCGAGATTTTGCATTTACTTATGAGATCTCCAAGTAGGGAGCCAAAACCACTGCCTTACAAAGTTTGCAAAGAACTGAAGACTGGAACTTCATTCACCCTCTTGACACCCAAACCCTCTTGAATGAACTTTCCATAGTAAACTGTTTGTGTATTAAAATTTGGATTAAATTTAATGCTAAAAAGTTTAATGTCCCCATTTTCATTAGATAACCTGTCCCCTCGTCATACTGCAAAGGCAACATACCACTACGAAACAGAAATGTTAAGGACAGAGAAACTTGGGCTGATAACATTTTCTCTTTTGACCGCCGTGTGACAACAGTTGCCAGGAAATGCTTTTATTTAAGAGCTTAATTCTTTTGCCAAAAGAATATCATCAATGTCTAAAGATGTAATCTCTTTCGTATACTTTGCATTTATGAAGACAAAAATCGAGAAAAATGCCCCTTTCAGGATGTTCTTCACTAAATAAATCAAAAAAATTAGACCCCAAAGATTCCTATCCAAAAAAGGTCACAGGCCTAAAGTTCTTCAGATGTCAAGAGCTGTTGGAAGCTCTGTCCCTTTATTCAGTGTCTTACAGACTTGAGGGGAGGTCTGTCTCATTTACCACACCACTTGAGACCTGGTTGTCCTAGACTAGTCTCTCTAAGCCCAATATGTCCACCAATTCCAGAACCAGGGACTTTGTAATTTTTCAAGTAAGTAAAACATGATGGAGTGAAAAGATTTATAATCCAGCATCTCACAAACCAATGGAATCTACATGTTAAACAGTGTGACTATCTCCCTTTAAACATAACCTAGGTGACTGAGTGAGTAGCCACAAATTAACTCCATGATTGACTGGTACTGCTGTCCTGGAGAAAGGTGCGGCATGGGGGAGGTACTGGCAAGGCATGAATGGTCATAAGGGTTAATGGGCTTAGGTTATCTACGGTTCTAATCTACATACTCACCCAACTCCATGTGCTCATCAGTCACGCTGTTAGGCCTATACGCATCAGCCAAAAATGGACAGCACCCATCCTGAAGCTGGAGTATGGGAGGGTTTCTCTCTCTCTCTCGCTCTCTCTCTCCCCTTTAGGAATAGGGCTTTGGGGATCTGGGCATACTTGTATCTGAGGTTAATAGACAAAAAATTCAGGGGCTAGTCTGTGGTTTCTTTTCCTTCCCCCTAGAAGTGCTTGAATCAGTGCTTGATGGAGATAGCGGAGCCTTTATAACTCTCACCCATTGAACCTATGCTCTGCGATGCTATCTTTTTAGCTTTGGAAGGATCTTATGTGAATGTCTGTATGCTTGCATGAAAGTGGATACCCCTAGAAGCATCCAGCTGACCATTTTGCACCATGTTATAGTTGATTTCTATTTGACCTATGCAGTCTAATATAGGTTCTGGAAAACATACTGCCTGTTCATTTTCCCACTAAATAATGAGTCTTTCTGCTTGTGTCCTGTTAAAAATTTGATTGTGCTTGCACTATGGCTGGTGTCATTTTGAGAGGTGTAATAAATAACACGGAAGTTTTCAACCTCCTTGATGTCTTTGTTCAACTAATTTCTCTAGAATGTTTGTGTAACATATGGCATGCTACTCACTTCAGCTAGCTAATTATAATTTAAAGGTGTATATCACACATCTAAAACCTCCCTTTTTAAAGCCATACGTATATTAAAATGTGTATCACAAATAGCATGTATTGTATTCCATTGGTAAAGTTAACCTTAACTGTATACTATGCATGTCATGGACTGTTTGCATCAAAGTTAAACTTTACTGAATGTTTTAGACTTTTAGAAGGAAACCTTAAACATTAGTCTTTAGAGTCCTTACACACTCTTGGAGTACATATAGGTTCATAGGTAGGTACTAGGCTATCTGCACGAGGGCATTTATAAGCCTACCCAGAGTGTGTTGGCTTTCGCCGCCCCATTAATTAATTAACTGATCCTCTGTCAAGCAGAGTCAATGAAGTGATCCCAGGGCTGCACTCTCTGCTACTCATCCACTCGTCAAAGTTTCTCCCGAAGAGTGTCAGCGAGGAGCTCTGCCCGATGTTATTTTGAATTTTGTTCCAAAGCATGGGGAGTCTCCGTGACAGGAATCTATCCCTCCAGCATGTTCTGTCCATTGTTGTGGTGAGGTTTAGCTCACTAGAGTGCATGGATCGCAATGACCTGGATTTCTTTAGGTGGAGCATGTCCACCAATTCTGAGCCGGACACGGCCCTGTAAGTCCGGCAGAGATCACCTCGGAATAAGCAACATGCCACCGAGTACAGCCGGAGTCCCTTCAGTCGGGCTGCATAGGACACATGTTTGAGGCCAGTAATCCTCTCGGTGAGGCACCCTTGTGGTCCCTCCAGCCGCTGGAAGCGTCCTGTGAGGCACATCCCAAATGGGGCACTACACTCCACGATGGGTGCAATGAGTCCAATGATTGGTTTCTTGACAAACGTCTTCCATATAATTGGGTAACTTAACAAGACTGTTTACACTGGACAGTCAAGTTTCCATTTGGGCCAGTTCTTGCTGCATAGTGTTTAGAGACATTAGTTTAGTAGCACGCCTGCATCTCTTGACCATTACTGTTTCAACTAGCTGTCTGTTTTATTACAAAAGGACCGGCTATAACACTTAGATTGTTAATCTTTCTGAAACTTTGGTTTTCCCATTTTTGTCCTCTACATATGTCTGCATTTTTTCTATACATCTTACCCCCTTTTCTACAAACTACATAGCATTTAGCTGTTCACCATTTTTTCTGCTTCATTGAGTGAACTTTCATATGGCTTTTTAATTCTTTCTCTCCTTGCAAGTCTGTTAGTTTTTACAGTTCATGTTGTAAGTGTTTTTATTTGCAAATTTCTTTCCTGAATTTTTTAATTGGATTTTGATATTAGTAATCTACTTTTCAGTCTTTTGCCCAGCAACAGTTGAGCTGATGAGGGGTTGAGTCCTGTTGCAACGTTGAGTGTTAACAGTTGTCATAGCATTTGCTATACCTCTTTCACATGTCAGTCTTCTCTGTTCAGATAATGGTCTCAGCTTGTCTGTTAGACTAAAGAATGGAATGTTAAATGTGTAAAAAAAAAATAGATTTTAATGCACTAATCACCATTTTGCTTTAATTATTTTAGCAAACTTGGAATAATCCACAGACACCAGATGCATAGCTGTCATTTTGCTGCACGATACAAATTTCCCTTTGGTCCAGTTCTTTCTGCATAATAAGTTCATTTAGAAATTATACCCTGATGGTCATACGTTAATTGGTTTATTAACTGGATTACAGTGATTTGGATATTGTAAGCTGGACTTGTATAGCCTGCAAGACAGTTTTGTAATAGGATATGTGCACCCCTGCTGCCATAAGGGAAACATTCATTATAAAAGTGAGTGTTAGATTATGGTAAGTCATCGGTTAGATGCAGGAATGGGCCCACTTGAGCTGTTTTTTTCTTAATGCTGTCTGTTTAAAACTTTTATTTTATACTTGTACAAAAGTATAATTGCTTGTACTTTCATTTTCAGTGTGTGTTGCATAATTGTATTTATTTTAAGTAAAGAATTTCATTATTTAATTTGAAATACTTTGTCAGGCTGTTCATGAATAAAATGGTAGTTACATAAACTGGTGAATTAAATTGTGATATTTGCCTTTCAGTGGGCGATTACTTTGCTACAGCTGCCATAATCTAAGTTTAACTGAAAACTGCAACTTTAGTTTGGCAGCTGGCCATCATTTTTGCTGTAAGATGTCTGTGTGAATGCAAAATAGTCTTAGCAAGTTTCAGTTAATGTTAAGATACAAAATGAAAAACTGGACTGAAAGTGTGTGATGAAGGAATTCTTGGGAACCCAGTGTTTTAACTGTACTGTTCAATGCAACACTTGTTTGGATGTGGCAGATAATGGTCAGTGTCCAAGGCAGTAATAGTCATTTGCTGTATGCTGTTGAAGCAAACTTCACATTTTAATCAGCCGTGGTCGTGCAGATCTTATGACTGTACCCTGCCCATCACATTAATTGCTTTGCAGTCATTTAGATATTGTAAGCTGGATCCGTATAGCCTGCATTACAGTTTTTGTAACAAATGGTGTATATTTTTGCAGTCAAAAGGGAAATAGTCTGTCTTGCACAATGATTATTTAATTTCTTATTCAACATAAATTATGAAATGGACAAACTAAGCTCTGAAGAATATGCAAAAATATCAGTTACAGAGCCAGTCCAAGGGATTGCCACAGGTTGCTTTGACAATATTAAGGAGAAAATGAAATTGTGACATTTAACATCTGTGTGACAAAAGCGGTTATTGTGTCTTATTGTTTTTTTAATCTTACTTGTGTTTTTTAATTATTTGTTATTGTTGGAGACTTGTATTTTTTGAATATTAAGGAGTTGTATAAATATTTGCAGGACTAGTATAATGTAGCAATCTTAATTTGCTGTCCCTTTTAACATAATCACATTTAACTTGACACAATGACTATCAAAATATGTTTACTACTAGTATGACATTACTCTCTAACTAACCAAGAATTAGCTTAGTGTGTTACTAATGCTGCTACTACTGTTTGTAATACATTCATCACTACATATGCCAGAACTTACTAAAGAAGAGTAAATATTTGCAGGACTAGTATAATAAGTCTTTAAAGACCTGTGTATTTATAGCATTACATGCCCAAGCAGTTCACTGCAGTTAGCGGTATGGAAGGACACCTTTACAGGTTCCGTTAACTGTCATTCTTGGGAAGGGAAACATGAAAGTGGCAGTCTTTAGTAATGTGTGGGCAAATATTTAATAGATGAGACTGATGAAACAGTAACTTTGTACATGCAGTTATGTGCTGCAATTGCTAGAGACAAACGTGAGGGAACCATCAGGGTGGATTCCCAGCTTTGTGCCCAAACCCCCAGCAGAGGCTGATAATGTGACTGCTTTGGAGAAAGAGCTTGGTAGTGGCAGCTAGCCAGAATATAACCCACGGCTGCCAGAAGCTACTAGACTCAATTTAAAAGGGGCTACTTCAGAGGAAGAGCTAGGTAGGTACAGGAAGTATAAATGTCATCCACAGCTGTCAAAAGGTAATGGACTTGATTTGGAAGGGAAGCTGTCAAGGATTACAGATACACAAAGGAAAAATGGAAACGGACACAGCTCTTCAATCCCACATTACAGGACTTGAGGAACTTGGGCAAAGTTACACTTCTATAAAAGTAATTAAACAATAAGTACATATTTACAAACATTATACATAATACACATTCTGTACAATATAATTAAACAATTTGTTTAGATGGGATATAGGATCTGAATAGCCTAGACATAATAAAGCCTTGTTATATTTCATTCTGGTGGCTGCAAAAAAGCAATTACTAGAAAATGGAAAACTAAGTCTAAACCAGTTGTAAAAGTATTGAATTTTATAACGGAGATAAATCTGAAAGTGGGATCTTTACAAATGGGTAAGAGCAATTGCATAGAAAGTGTAAATTGTGGGAGCAATATGTGCAGAATAATGTTTTGGAGAAGGAGTGAGATTAAAGGGAAGGCAAGAATTTTAACAATTTATGTAATGTTGAATTAATGATAGTTATACAAGAAAAATATATATGATGTATGTTTGTAAATAGGAACATGTTAATATGGTTTGTTCACAGGAACATGTTAATATGGTTTGTTCACAGGAACATAGAAGATTACTAGGCTGTCGACCCAAAGGTCATTTTAAGCCTACCCGTTTCATCCCAAGGTAATACCATGAACATGCTAGTCAATACACAATATTGCATTTAGTGATGACTGCCAATGTCCAGGAAGGATGTGGGCATAGCTATCCTTGATAAGAATTTACAGTGCCCTATCCACTTGTCCATTTTGCTTTTGAACAGTGGCATAGAGGTACACTGTTTCACATGAATTTGCTAGCCTGTTCTTTTGTATAAATTTGTTTGCCTGTGTCTTGAGTGATAATTCAGTAAAGGTGTTAAAAGTATGTAAAATCTCTATTATGTGGATGTCATATTAATATTGCCAATTTGAAGTGTGTACTAATGGATTTTCATACTTTAATTTTTTGTAACATTTGAGATGTGTACATTTGTTTATAGGCAGGCTGGAAAAAATTATCAGAAATTTTCCTTGATGAAAAGCTGCCTAGCCTTGAAATGTGCCAATGTCATATCAGTACATATATTTCAGATTTGGCCTTGTTTAGCAGGGAATTATTGTCTTAATCTGTTTAAAAGCTGTACCAGTGTCATCATGTTTTCATGCCCATCTTAGTATTAATCATCTTTTCTGTTTTTATTCTGGTTTGTTCCTCCTGTTTTATGGTAGACTGTATAGCCAGCGGTTTGAGAATTCAGAAACACCATCTAGCAGGGCCTACAGAGGCCATCTGTTATTTTTAAGTTCTCTGACTGCCAGCTACCCCCCACAGAACTCATCCATCCAATACAGCTCTGCTGTAAATGTTCTGTCACAGATTTTCTTTACATTTAGGAGCTTATAATTGTACCTGAAGAAAATTATACTGTGGTCACATACACTGATATATAGGGGATCCATGGTCTCTGGGTAACAGGACACTATCCAAGGTCATCTGTAGTTTATCCATCCCACAATAATTTTTTCATCCATTGATTTAATTTAGTTAACATTGGCATTAGGTGGGTAGTGGGGTGAGTATAGAATGTTTGATCCCCATAAAGTCTGTAGGGTAGTACAAACAGCTGAAGAACTTGGACCTTTTTTTTTCTTCTTTTTTTTTTAAACAAGGACCATCTTTATTAAATTCTCACGAATGATATAGTCAAGTCTACATTTATATAACTGAAAATAAAGAAGTAGTACAGACCACAGCAAAGACGGCCAACCACGAAATATTCTGCACAAAGTCTTTAATGGACGTGACAACAGTAAAAACGACTAGCAGTCAAATTTTAAAACAAGCGCTTTCGCCTGGATGATACCAGGCTTTATCAAGATGAGTGTATGAGGAACCCTGACCTATTTATAATACTAGTTGGTCATCTGACCTACACTTAATTAATTAATTAGAGTAAATTTAATAAGTTACTTTCTTAAAGGTGTATCCAAAAAATATGTATAACCTATAGTACAACCTAATATAACAATAGATGCATACTTGCTAAAATCCATTGAAATTCAGATAATACATTGTGTGTGTATATATATTAATACTACTATATTGGTATCATAAAGATATAATATAATTTTTAAAACTAATTCATAAACAGCCTTTGCTAACTTCATTAATAATGTATGAATCTTATTGTACATTTTGTTGCAGTTGCACTGTATGGTTTATATGTATAGTAAGTTTTTTAGAATTTTAGAAGTTTTTAAAATTATATTATATCTTTATGATACCAATATAGTAGTATTAATATATATATATATATACACACAATGTATTATCTGAATTTCAATGGATTTTAGCAAGTATGCATCTATTGTTATATTAGGTTGTACTATAGGTTATATATATATATATATATATATATATATATATATATATATATATATATATATATATATATATGGTTCCCGATCAGAAGCCTGAAACACTATAAGCCTGAAAATCAAAATCCTGAAAACTAAAGCCTGAAAATTCAAAATCCCGAAAACCCAAAATCCTGAAAACACAAATAATGCTAATATTTCACTATAAAGACACTAATATCTACCAACTGACCCTGACCCTAACCCTAACCCTAAAGTCCGTCACTATCGCACACTCACCTGACCCGCGCCCTAACCCTAACTCACTTAAACCACCCCTAACCCCAATATTTGTTACTATTGCATACATGCCTAACCTGCGCCCTAATCCTAACTCACTTAAACCGCCCCTAACCCTAACATAAAACCAACCGCACACTTACCTGAACCCAACGCATGACCTAACACCACAGGGCTAACAATAGCAAAGCCACAATGACGTCAGTATGTCCATTTTGTGTTTTCAGGATTTTGAGTTTCAGGATTTTGGGCTTTCGGGATTTTGAATTTTCAGACTTTAGTTTTCAGGATTTTGATTTTCAGGCTTATAGTGTTTCAGGCTTCTGATAGGGAACCATATATATATATATATATATATATATATATATATATATATATATATATTTTTTTTTTTTTGGATACACCTTTAAGAAAGCAACTTATTAAATTTACTCTAATTAAGTGTAGGTCAGATGACCAACTAGTATTATAAATAGGTCAGGGTTCCTCATACACTCATCTTGATAAAGCCTGGTATCATCCAGGCGAAAGCGCATGTTTTAAAATTTGACTGCTAGTTGTTTTTACTGTTGTCACGTCCATTAAAGACTTTGTGCAGAATATTTTGTGGTTGGCCGTCTTTGCTGTGGTCTGTACTACTTCTTGGCTGGTGACTTACTACTTTCCGTGAGTTGGCTTTGTACCATGGCTGAAGGCACTGACCATTCGGATTTCGGTAACACACCGAACATTCTTCTTGAGGACCCTGACGATGTTCCAGTGACGAGAGGGGAATTTAGGCAAGCTATGTGTATTTTAACACAACTTAGTCGCATGCTGTTACCTGATACTATGGATTCACTTGCTCCGTTACCAGGGAATCAACAACAACGAACAATGACGAAACCTTGTTCACCACCAGCATTGAGGTTGAATGGGGCGTTCCAAGCAGAAGTTCCTGGTGAAACCCCATTGGTTAATACCGATGTACGTGAGCAGCCCATGAAGCAGCAAGTTCAATGACAGAATGGATCTACGAGAGATTTCAATTTCAGTAATTGGACTAAACAATTTTCATTTAAACCAGGTACTTTTTCTAAGTTTAGCACTGATAACAGCAGTACTGAACATAAATTTTCTGCTTTGAGCGATAAGCTCTACGCATTTAAATCCACACAACTCGAGATAGATTATTTAGCAGAATGTATTCGTGTGCAACGCGTACCTAAGGGGTTGCGCTTTTTTAAATTCCCCAACAATGCTGTTCCTGGTTCTAGTTTGCACAAAGAATTAATTGAACTGTTCAATAGAACAGGGTTGGATATGTTGAAGCTCATGATTAATGACTACGAAACAAAAGCGGATAACCTTTTAAACGAAGTGAATGTGCTGAATGACTCTATTGTAAAAGACCATAATTTTGGCAGTATTAGAAGGGATTATGATAATGTGTTTCAGGAAGTAGACCAGCACTGTTGTAAAATTGTTAACAGGAAAATTAGAAAGTTAGAACGTGATTTAAAAGAGTACAGGGAAGGTTTGGCTTTCTCTGCACCAGGTAAAGGTAGACTATATAACAACCAAGTACACAATAGAATGGATGATTTAGATAATTTCGACAATGTAGCTTCCCCAGCAGAGGATATTCCTCGAAGAAGTGAGCGTTTAGCACAAAAAACCAACAAGAATTCCCATCAGGTTTTTTATTACTCCCAGGACAGACCGGGGGGCAAGGGAGCAACATACCAACAACAAGGTTGGGGCAAACCTCGCAGACAGAGGTATCTGATGCATTTATTAACAATGAAATTAGACGAACTATGTTGGATTCTGCTACGACTAATTGTTTGGTCATGAAGAAAGATAATTTTTGTATTTATAATTATACTGACATGTTAGTAACATCTGAACACTTTATACTGTTCACTAGAGGATTTCAATTTGTTCCATTGCGCCCATTAGATTTAACCAGTACCATTTTAAATTTAAAATTGTTTGTTAGACATTTGAACTTAAATGTGTTCTTTAAAGGACAAACACACTTAAATGAAAGTTTTATAAGACCCAGTACACTAAATCCTCCAACACACCCAGCATTAAAGATCTTCGAAGAATTAGTTGAAAATGATTTGAGAAATCAATATTCTATAAATATATCTTCTCAACCTTCAAATTTGAGTACAGAAGTATTTCAACTAATTAATACTTTAAAGAAAGAAGGTATACGAGTTATGAAACCAGATAAAGGGGGAGGGGTGGTATTAATGTATAACTGAGACTATGAAGCACAAATGTATAATATGCTACAAGATACTGAACAGTACAGTATTGTCTCAATTAATGAGATTAAAGGAAAACAACAGGATATTAAAGCAGATTCCCCACCCTGCTGACTCTTCCAGTCCCTGTTCTTTGATAAAGCTTAAAAAAATCACCCTTGCATCTTTAAAAAATAACCCACTCAACTGTTTTCCCTGTTCTGCTTCCTAGCTTTCTATACTGTTTTTGTTTCACTTTGCAAACTAACTTGAAAAACCTGTAGCTGGCTCTGAAATTATGATGTCACATCTGCCATCTGCTCTTGCTCTAGCTATCGGGATGTTTCCTCCCCCAAAGTGACGTAATCCCTGCCTGATTTGCATGCTGTATAGAAGAGCCAGTGTTCCTCTCACATTGTGATGTCAGACCTGCCTTACCCAGCCCACTCAACCTAATAAAATCCATGTGGTGTGTGGAACTCCTTTTCATTGTATGTGTATCCTGTCAACTGCATTTGTTTGAGGGACGACTGAAAAGTTTGGATTGCCTGCATTTTTTGCTTCATTGGTAAGATAAGTCTTCCTAGTGAATTCAAAATGTAATTCTACACACAGCCCCTGTTTGAATGCACTTCGTCCTATTTTGTGCTGCCTGATATAGTTTATGACTTTCTTCTGAACAGGAATACTCTCTTCCTCCCTATGAGGATTCTGCTGCTGACAAATCTATCCCTTCAGCCTCTCCTCCTGAGGATTATTCTTTTGGGGAAACCCTGTATACCATGAGGGAGCACTTCCACTGGGAGAGCCAAGACTACTCAGAATCTAAGAAAAGGCTCAGACTTTCCTTTACTACCTCAGCACAGGCCTCTTGCTATCCCCCATGTTTTAGACATTGTAGATGATGTATTTTTAGAGTCTGGTCTGTCTCCTGACTCTTACCCCCCTGCACCTGTTAAGCCAGACAGATACTACAGGGTTCCAGATTCACATAAATTTCTTTATAAAAACCCTGCTGCTGACCCAGAAACTATTTCTCAGGGTCCCAAAGGGGTCATGGCTTCCACTGCAACAAACCCTATCCCCTCTGATAGGGATTCAAGGGCACTGGACAGATGGGGAAAAAGGTTTACACTTCTGCTACCGTGGCTGAGAGGGCTTTAAATTGTCAATTTCATATGCTTAAATATCAGCAATACTTAATGTCACTGCTTAAGCAGAAAATATTAACAAATTCTGAATGTGCAGAAAACAAGGAAATGCAGGATTTATTGCATGCAACTGAACAAGTGGGAAGGCATACTTTGCAATGTGGTTTTGATTCTCTGGAGGCCTCTTGCAGGGCCGTTGTTACGGGTTCTGTCATTAGGAGGCATGCTTGGTTAAAGGAACAGAATCTGCCTGATCATGTTAAAGCAAAACTATTAGACGCTCCATTACAGCATGATACTTTGGTGTTAAAGCAGAGGAGGTGTTGAAGAAAATGGGGGACAAAGCAAAGTCCATGCAGACAGTTAAGGATTTCTTACAGGTGCAGCCACCCAGATTTAGCAGGAACTGGCCCACAAAGAATTGGTCCTTTCTGGTGTCAGACAGGCCACAAAGAGGCAGATACAGATGCCCCAGAGGCAGATCCCAGCCCCAAGGCTCATACAGATCTAAACAATGGGGTACTTCTACCTCCAAAAGCGGAGAAGACAAATCACAGCTATACAGGAAACCGTCCCAATGGTTCCTCTGCCAGCACCAAGCACTTTTGGCAACCCTCTTAGGGGGAAAACTAGGACTTTTTTCACAAAATTGGTACATGATCACCCAGGACAAATGGGTCTTGAATATAGTGTCTCAGGGCTACAGGTTCCACTTTCACACCCTGCCAGGGGCAAAAGGTATGCCAGACCTGCCATACAATCAATGGGCAGAAGCACAAAAGCAAGTTTCATCCCTCATGGACATGAGGGCCATTCAGCGAGTACCACAGCAAGAGCAGGGACAAGGATTTTACTCAAGACTTTTCTTGATACCCAGAAAGGACAAAGCCTGGAGGCTAATACTGGACCTGTCTATTCTAAACACATTTCTGGACGTTCCAAAATTCAAAATGTTGACTCTGTAGCAGCTTCTGCCCATGCTGGGCAAGAAGGCTTGGCTTGTAACTTTGGACCTAAAAGAGGCATACCTGCATGCCCCAATCTTGCAGAAGATACCTCAGATTCATAGCTGGCTCAATGCACTACCAATTCTCTGCACTACCCTTTGGCTTATCTACTGCACCCAGTGTCTTCACAAAATGCCTGGCACCAGTAATTGCATTTTGCAGACAAAGAGGAATTCAAATATATCCTTACTTGGACAACTGCCTTATTCAAGCAGAGAGCAAGGACATTCTACTAAAGCATCTGGCGTTTGTAAAAAGATTACTAATTTGCCCAGGGTACACAGTAAACGAAAATAAATCAAAACTAGTACCCTCTCAAGAGATAATATTCCTGGGTGCAAGCTTAAATACAACTGCCCAGATGGCTTATCTCACGCTAGACAAACAAAGGCAACTGACTTCTTACTTCAAAATGCTGGCCACAAAGACCCAGTTATCTGCAAGAAAAATTCTGCAGGCTTTGGGCTTCATGGCATCCTGTATCCTGCTAATTCCATATGCCAGACTGCATATGAGGAAACTACAATGGTATCTAAAAAGTGTTTGGACTCAACATTGCCACAACCTGGAAACATTAATTACTCTCATTCCCTGCCTGCAACAGGAGTTTCAATGGTGGGCACAGGCCTGTCACCACAACAAGGGACAGCCATTCACTTTACCCACAGCCAGGCAGACACTAACAACGGATGCATCAGATTACGCCTGGGGCGCCCACATGGCAGAAAAATGTATTCAGGGCACATGGCCCGCAAGCCAGATGCATCTTCATATCAATCAAAAAGAGATGCTAGCCCTGACAGCTTTCAAGGATCTACTTCATCCAGGACAACTACTGATAAAGACAGACAATACTACAGTCATGTGGTACATAAACAAGCAGGGAGGCACACATTCCTACCCCCTCTGCAGACAAGCCATGACTTTGTGGGACACAGCATTGACTTATCAAGTTCACCTGCAAGCACAATTCCTGCCAGGAAAGATAAATACTCTGGCAGACAAACTAAGCAGAAACCTCATGGATCCCCACAAGTGGAAACTGGATCCACAAGTCTTCAGCATGACAACAAGGAAATGGGGATGCCCAGACATCTGTTTGCCTCCCCTCACAACTGCCAACTACAGAGATTCTGCACAAACACTTATCACAAGCAAGCATGGAAAGTGGATGCCTTATCCTTCAGCTGGACAAACCTAACAGTATATGCCTTTCCTCCACTGCCTCTCCTCCCCGAGGTACTCCTAAAGGTCAGACAAAAGAAGCTAAAAATTATACTGGCCACGCCAGCACTGGTACCCAATCCTAAAGAATTTGTCTCAAGGTCCAGCCTGGACATTGCCTCAAATTCCTCTCTTACTGACCCAACAAAACAATCAGATCCTGCACAGCCAACTCAGGACCTTAAATCTGGCAGCATGGCAGATAATGTAGCCATTCAGAACACTCCTCTCTCCAAAGCTGTGATGGATGTTATTTTGGAGGCCAGGAGGCCCAGTACCAGAAAATCTTATTCAGAAAAATGGAAGAGATTCTGTGCTTGGAACCAGGCACAAGGAATTGACAGGTTTATTGCAAACATTCCTCAGATTTTACAATACTTAACTGAGATGCTGGACAGAGGCCTATCCTTTTCATCAATTAAGATCCATGCCTCTGCCATTTCAGCCCATTACAATACAGAACCACCTATCTTTTCCTCATTCTTTAATAAGGCAATACTTCAGAGGGGCCAAAAACATAAGACATCCAAGGAGAGCACCAATACCTGCATGGGACCTCAATTATGTCTTGGAAAAACTCATACTGCCTCCTTTTGGGCCAGCCTCAACAGCTGATATAAAATTCTTATCCTGGAAAACTGCTCTGCTCCTAGCAATAACCTCTGCAAGATGTCTCGGAGTTACAGGCACTCATGGCTGTGGAACCTTTTATCATTTTCCATCCAGACAGGGTTTCTCTGAGGACAAACCCAACATTTATGCCTAAGGTGGTGTCCAGTGTGGCCCTTAACCAAATCATTCACTTGCCTACCTTTTATCCAAACCCACAGAACAAGGGTGAGAGACTTCTGCATTCTTTGGACATACACAGACAGCTACGCTTCTACTTGGACAGAACTAAAGCTTTCAGAAAGACTGAGCAACTTTTAGTGGCATATGCTGCAGGATCACAAGGAAAGGCCATCTCAAAACAGACTATTTCAAAATGGATAGGCCATTGCATTAGTTTCTGCTATTCACAACATGGCAAATCAGTGCCTAAGGACATTAGGCTACATTCAACCAGAGCAGCAGCCTTCCTCAGAGGAGTACCAACCAGACATCTTAGAGGCTGGAACTTGGAGTTCGGTGCACACCTTTACAAAGCACTACCACTTACCTCTCTACTCTAAATCCAGAGCAGGCTTTGCCACTGCAGTTCTGCAGGGCCTCATAGCCTCTCCTAATCCTATTTAGCCCTAGCCACCCATCCTCAGCTTTGGGATTCAACCCAAGAGTAATGACTGC
Organism: Protopterus annectens; assembly: GCF_019279795.1. NCBI lineage: Eukaryota > Metazoa > Chordata > Ceratodontiformes > Protopteridae > Protopterus > Protopterus annectens. The sequence continues at coordinate 1,275,209,271 of NC_056728.1, forward strand.
AACAGTGAAACACGATCAGCATAGTACAGTTGTGTACCTACCATAAATGTAGATGTTCGAGTGTATTCACTGTTGCAGTCCAGGTTACCCTCCCACCACCCCCCTTTCTTTTGCTGGATCTTATCTGTACTTCTCTATTCTATACAACCTATGTGGTGTATTTGCTTGCAGATGAAGGAAATGGTTACCTTAGTGCATGCATGTTTATTGGCATAATTTTTAGCCTACCCTTTTGGAGGCACCTGACATCTGGGCCAAGAAAAACTGAAGAAAATGGCGTCGGCTGCATCTTTTAAACCCCTGGCACACTGACGTCAGGGAAGAGGTGACAGCAACCAACGCCAGACCAAGACTTTGGAATTCAGGCCAACAGCAAGTAGCCTGCCAGCAGGATAACCCAAGAGTAATGACTGCAACAGTGAATACACTCTAACATCTACATTTATGGTAGGTACACAACTGTACTTTCTGCTGAGTCAGCATACCAGGAGTATTCATTATGAATGGAGAATACTATATAATTTCATCAGCGGCACCCATTTGTTTCCACTTATATGTATTAGCATTGATATTTTGCAATAACACTGGTCTTGTACGAACTGACTGTTCGCTCAGGTTTGCTAGATTGTCTTACTGTAACACATCAGTAGCTTTAGTGGTGTTAATTGTACCATGCCAGATTTTTCAGTTATGGACATTGGAATTGCTTTATCAGCATAGGCAGTATGATTAGTGATGTGTGTGAATGCAAGCAAGGGGCAAGTGTGTGTGTGTGTGTGTGTGTGTGTGTGTGTGTGTGTGTGAATGCGAACAAGGGGCAGGTGTGTGTGTGCATGTATGTATGTGTGTTTGTGAACGCAAGCAAGGGGCAAGTGTGTGTGTAAATGCAAATGCAAGTAAGGGGCAAGAGTGTGTGTGTGTGTGAATGCTTACTAAGCTGGACATTAATCCCTACGTCACTCGATGGGTTGCCAACTGGCTTACTGACAGAACCCATGCTGTAAAAGTAGCCCACTCCAAATCCAGCTTCTGACAAGTCAGAGTACCTCAAGGGTCAGTCCTGGGACTGCTCTTGTTTGGCATCTACTTCTCTGAAGTACAGGCCAACACTAAGGGATTCTGGCTAACACAGTTCACAGATTACTGCAAACTGGGAGCCATTATTGAATCCCCAAATGTTCTGGATACTCTAGAAAAGGGCCTTACAGAAACAGATGCTTGGTGCCAGAGCCATGGGCTCAAGCTCAGTGCCAAGAAATGTATAGTTATCCCCTTTGAGGAAAAAACATGTACCCATTCTGGGACATGCTACACTTAAAGAAATCCCAATCCCTCAGAGCTACATACTCCAGGGATGTAAACCTTGTCATCACAATAAACAAATGCTGGAGGGATAGGTTCCTGACTCAGAGACTGCCCAGACTCTGGAATAGACTGCCCATATATGTCAAGCAGACCGCCTCTTTGGCCCTTTTCAAACGGAACATTGACGATTGGATGGGAGAAAGAAATTAACCCCAGGGATCACATCACTTACCCTGCTAGACAGGGGTCCAGGGTAGAAAATAGTGTGGAAGTAATAGCCAGGGAATTGTTATGGCTAGGCTTGTATAAGCCCTAGGGCCGATAGCCTAGTACAAACCTATGAACCTATAGTTAACAGACTATCAGAAGGAAGAAGCCCTTGGGTCATTTTAGCTGTTGCCAAACAAACTTTGTGTCTGTGTGATAAGGGGCAAGTGTGCACGCATCTGTGTGATAAGGGGCAAGTGTGTGCACGTTTGTGTGATAAAGGGCACTCTGCCAGTATCTGCTGAATTTTACAAAACCACTTTATCTCTAAAGCTGTCCCAGCACAATCTGGTAGTTAGATGTAACTTTAAATAAACTATACTGGCATGTTCTTCATATACTGAATTGATCAAGTCCGTTTTGTGATTTATGATTTAGTGTTGAATTGTCACTTAATTCCATTAGGTACTGGTGTGCCTTTGCTGGGTAATTTTTTCCCTGTGGTTGTGAAACTGTGTAGTTATAAAGACAGGAAGAATTTGATTGTTCCCAGGTGGTGTGGGCATGGTTGCTTAACCCGCCCCTCAAAACCGTAACACCTTTAGTTTTGCAGCCATGTTTGGATGGATTTGGATCAGGGTGATTGCAGTTTATAGGTCTCCTTTTTGCTGGGATTTATGCAAGACCCCTAAAGTGGGAAGGATGAAAGTTTAAAAATAAAACATCTTTCATGAAAGGTCTGAGGTGGAAGACTGTGTATGTGGTTATGCTGATAAGAACTGGAAATTCAGGTGTTAACACTAATGTACAGTAGACAGTTTATTGGACTGTGCTGTAGAAGCTGAATCTGTGGACAGGTTTACTGGGCTGTGTAAAGTAGGGCTCACTAGTGTTGGATTAAAGTACTTTAATAATGTTGTAGGTGGTAAACTGTTCAATGGGTGCACTTCATGTGCAATTTGAATGGAGCGGCTTGATGTGTAAGATCTGTGTAGGCATGTGTTTCTGTTTCTGATGTCTGCACAGCCAAAGTACATAATTACTTGTGCATTCCTCGGACGAAGCCTGGGGTCATTCTTGGTGTTGCCAAAACAAACTTGTGGTTAGGTGTGTGAAAGGGTGAGTGTGTGAGCTGAGTGAGGGTGGTGTGTGAGCTGAGTGAGGGTGAGTGTGTGTGTGTGGTGAGTGGGGTGGGTGGTGAGTGAGTGTAATGAGTGGGGGTGGGTGAGTGAGTGGTTGAGTGTGGGTGAGTGAGTTGGTGTGGGTGAGTGTAGTGGGTCGGTGAGCTGAATGTGGGTGAATGAGTGAGGGTGGTGAGTGTGGGTGAGTGAGTGAGTGTGGTGAGGTTGGTGGGTGGGAAGTGAATGTGGGTGAGGGTGAGTGTGGTGAGTGTGGGTGGTGGGTAAGTGTGGATGAGTGAGAGTGAGTGGGTGAGTTGAGGTGAGTGGGTGAGTTGAGGTGAGTGGGTGAGTTGAGGTGAGTGGGTGAGGTGAGTGAGTGGGTTGAGGTGAGTGGGTGAGTGAGTGGGTTGAGGTGAGTGGGTGAGTGAGGTGAGTGGGTTGAGGTGAGTGGGTGAGTGAGGTGAGTGGGTTGAGGTGAGTGGGTGAGTGTGGTGAGGTGAGTGGGTAAGTGTGGGTGAGTCTCATTTTTGGATGTAATTTCTAAATTTTGTAAACTTTGTATTTGTATTGTCATATTGCTTTACATTGCCCTACCAATATGTGACAAATTACAGGCAGAAGCACAGTAACAGCTGCAAAAACTAAGAGCATAAATTTGCAATAAGCATGCGTATACATTAATTGCACGTTTTTACATAAGAAGCAGATGTCTGTCACAATTAAATCGACAACACTACATCAGATTACAAGAAGTATGCAATACCGTCATTTTTTAAATTATGTCTTAAAAAAGCATGTTGGTGCTGTCATGCAAGTCTGTGAAATATTTCATGTTTATAGTGTGTCATTTGTTAGCTATTTAATCAAACGGGAAGGAAAAATAAGTGGGAGTTTGATGCTTTGCAAAACGGTGATTATTCCCAGTGCTATGTAGCTTGGTTCTAAATTTGACAGGAGGAGTGCAACAAAAAAAGTGTCCCACTGTAAGGAGGGAAAGGCTGACAAGAAAACAGTACATTACTCTGGTCACCTGCTGTGAGCTGTCAACCACACGCAGACAATGGGTCAAATTACCCTTAGCTCTTTGACAGCTAGGGAAGGTAGGTGTGAAGTGGGAGGGGAGATGCCTTGAAGAACTAGATTTCAGCCTTCACAAAAGAAAGCAAGTTAGCATTTCTAAGAAACAAAAGCAATAAAATGCACTTTTGAGTTCCATTCTGTAGCATTTGCACTGCTTGTGTTTGAAGTAGTCATTGAAAAAGGATAACATTTTAACCAAAAGTAGGGGACTTTAAGACAGCAGTGAATGCCTGTTAAGTCAATGAAGTGACAGCAGCTTAAGGGAAAACGTGGCAGATCTGATGCAATTTTTTGGAGACAAACAATGCATTCTGGGATACTTAGAGGCAGAGTAAACAGTCTGAATTATTTCAAAATGCCAGCCCCCATGTGGTCAGAGTCAGAAATTGCATATAAAAATATCTAAAAAGCTCTGAATAGTCCCAGAGTGCTGTTAAAATGTAGGAAACACCAAACCATAATGAAATAAATATGTTTTTTCAGTCTGAGGGTGCGGTTGTCCTTTAATATTGCCTATTCAAAAATTAAATATCTATTATATGACCATCTGATGCAAGGAGCAATTAATGAAAAATTATATAATTATTTGTATGTAAACAAACCTACTACATCAGTGATTTTTGGGATACCTAAAGTGCACAAAGGTGTGGACCCTTTAAAATTTAGACCGATTGTGGCTGGGGCAGGCAGCATTATTGAACCACCTGGGAAGTTTATTGATCAAACTGTTAAACTAGTTCTTTCTGTAGAACGTATTTGTAAAGATTCATGGGATTTCCTTAAAGGTATCCAAAGTAATTTTTATGATGCAACCAACTTTATGATCAGTATAGGTATTGTTGAATTATTTCCAAGTATCCCTCATGCTGTTGGCATTGAATGGTTTAATGAAGTTTTATGTGTGTCATCTGAACTTAGTCCAAACACTATTAGACTGGTGGTTGAATTTATGGAAATTATACTTAAAAATAATTATATCTATTTCAATGGAGAGCTGTTCAAGCAAAAAAAAGGGGTCGCCATGGGTGCTCCATGTGCCTCATCCTATGCCAACATTGTACTTCACTATTTGGAGAACAAATTTATATTTTCAACCCCTTGGTCGAAGTTTATTACACGTTGCAAACGTTTTTTGGACGATATTTGTGTGTTATGGAATGGTAACCTTAATGAATTTATGGATTTTATGCTCTATATTAATTCTTCCACACAATTTTTAAAGTTTACATATAATATTAGTGAGGAAGTCTTGAATTATTTAGATGTTTCTCTATCTAAGAATCAGCATACTGGTACCTTTCAATCTAAAATTTATAGGAAAAATACCTTTTCCAATTCCTATCTGCATTTTGAGAGTGGACACCCTTTCCATCAGAAGAAAGGTATATTGAAAGGCCAATTTATCAGGGCAGCTAGGATGTGTAGTACAGAACAACTATTTACACAAGAAATGAATTTCCTAAAAGATTTATTTTTAGAAAGAGGTTACCCTATGCATCTAGTTAACAAGTTGGCAGAAAAGGTTACAGCTGATAGAAAAAGCAAATATTTCCCGCTCTTAGGTACAATGTCAAATGAGAATAGACGTGTTCAACAAGATGCACAATTTGAGAGACAAAATCTATTTATACAAACTTTTAGCAAGGATTCGTCACAAGTTAAAAAAATTGTGACAAGGTACTGGCCAGTTTTAACATTACAAGAAGACATTAAAGAGTTAGTATCAGACAGGCCCAAATATGTGAATAGAAGGAATGTTAATTTGAAGGGATTATTTGAAAGACAGTTGCATAATAGTTGTACACAATCTACCCCTAGACTAGGTACATATAAATGTGGGGCATGCAAGCAATGTCCATATATAATCAATGATAACAGCTTGCATATAATTTCAAGGAATTTTAAGGTTAAATCAACAGGACATTATAACTGTGCTACTAAAGGAGTAGTTTACCTTGGTACATGTACCCAATGTTTAGGTTTTTACATAGGGAAGACTGAAAGATCTTTGAAAAGAAGAATTTATGAACATATATATGATGTAGCAAAAGAGAAAGAAACTAACGCCTTTTACAAGCATTCCTTAAAATGTCCAAACATGCAATTAAAATTCATGGTTTTAGAACAAGCAACTCAGAATCCAAGAGGGGGAGATTGGGAAACGTCATTGGAATTTAAAGAATTGTTGTGGCAATTAAAGTTAAATGCCGCAAAACCCCCTGGGCTAAATGATAATATTAGCATTAATAGTGTATTAAAAATCAGAAGGGCCAAACTATAGCAAAGGATATAATAAAAACTTTTTTGTATTTATATAATATTACATTCTTGATGCATTCATTGTATAAATAATTCATAAACAGCCTTTACTAACTTCATTAATAATGTATGAATGTTATAGTACATTTTGTTGCAGTTGCACTTTATGGTTTATATGCATAGTAAGTTTTTTAGAATTTTAGAAGTTTTAGATTTTAAAAATTATATTATATCTTTATGATACCAATATAGTATTATTAATATTTATACACACACAATGTATTATCTGAATTTCAATGGATTTTAGCAAGTATGCATCTATTGTTATATTAGGTTGTACTATAGGTTATACATTATATATATATATATATATATATATTTTTTTTTTTTTTTTTTTTTTTTTTTTTGGATACACCTTTAAGAAAGTAACTTATTAAATTTAATTAATTAAGTGTAGGTCAGATGACCAACTAGTATTATAAATAGGTCAGGGTTCCTCATACACTCATCTTGATAAAGCCTGGTATCATCCAGGCGAAAGCGCTTGTTTTAAAATTTGACTGCCAGTTGTTTTTACTGTTGTCACGTCCATTAAAGACTTTGTGCAGAATATTTCGTGGTTGGCCGTCTTTGCTGTGGTCTGTACTACTTCTTGACTGGTGACTTATAACTGAAAATAAACCATACTGGCACAATCTCAGTTGCAAATGTATATTACAAACTATGCCAACAATCTCGCTTGCAAATATACATTACAAACCATGCCAACACAACTGTAGCTGCAAACGTACATCAGTTATAATATATCCAGTCATTGTCAGCCATTAGCTCAACGGTTCCTGGAGTTCATAAATTCAAATGCCATGGAACAACTAGTCACTGTTCCCACGAGAGGAGAAAATATACTAGATCTCATTATCACAAACATGGGGACAAAATGCAACGCACTGGAAGTATATCCCTCATTGGTGAGATCTGATCATAAACTAATCTCACTGGAAATCCACATCCCGCCCCCACCCCAAACAAAAAAGATCACAGTGAAGAACTTCTCTAAAGCAAACTTCACACTACTCAAGACTGGTGTGGTATCCTTCAAGGCCCCTGAGCCAGAGGAAACCACAACCCAAGCTGCGGAAGCCCTTACAAATGCCTTCTATGAACACCTCCAGGACTGCATGGATCAGGCAATCCCAAATAAAACCAAGACTCTTTCCACCAAGGGCAAACGTCCAGTCTGGTGGACCCCAGCCATTAACAAACTTTACAATAAGAGGAGAAAGCTATTGCATGATAAAACAAAATCCATAAATGGGAAGTCACCCCTGATCATTCTTAGTAAAAAAATACGAGCACTCATAAAATCAACTAAGGCCAGTTTTGAGAGAAAAATTGCCATGGATTCAAAAGACAATCATAAGGCCTTTTTCAGCTATGTTAGGAACCTGGGTGGAAACTCCCAGATATGCTCATAATTAGTCCAAAATGATACAAAAATCACTGAACCCACAGACATTGCCAACATACTGGCAGACAGGTTCAGTGCAAACTTCACCCCCCTCTCCCCCCTAAAGGAGAGATAACTATCCCAGCAGAGTGTAGCCTCCCAGAAATCTAAAATGCGCAGGTGAAAGCTGCTCTCTCTAAAGCTAAAAACACAGCATCAATGGGACCGGATGGTGTCCCCGGCTGTGTGCTACACGAGCTCAATGAGGAACTAAACCCGCACATAAGGCAGCTGTTTAATCTCAGCCTTATCACAGGATACGTGCCCAAGGAGTGGTGTACGGCAACTGTGGTCCCACTCCACAAAGGCGGTGCCTCTACGGATCCTGGTAATTACCGCCCCATAAGCTTAACAAGTCTAGTCTGCAAAGCTATGGAGAGGATCATAATGGAGCTCATAAACAGAGATATAGGGGACTTGCAGACATTGGACCCGTCCCAGTTTGGCTTTGTCAAGGGCAGATCATGCCTTTTGAACTTGGTCGACTTCTTCGAGACAGTCACCAAGGCCATTGATGAGGGAAAGGCAGTCCATACAGCCTACCTTGACCTTGCAAAGGCTTTCGACACAATACCCCACTCGGGTATTGTAGAAAAACTTACCAACTTAAATGTAAACCCATATGTCACAAGATGGGTTGCAAACTGTCTTAAGGACAGAACCCACAGGGTTAGAGTTGCTGGCGCTATGTCAGACTCCAAGCCGGTCACAAGTGGTGTCCCACAGGGCTCGGTCCTTGGCCCCCTATTGTTCGGCATGTACTTCTCAGAAGTACAGGCCAACATGGGAGGACTTTGGCTGAAGTTTGCAGATGACTGCAAACTGGGCGCCACAGTGGAAAGTGCATCAGACACTGATATCCTTCAGAGGGGACTCACGGAAACTGATAGCTGGTGCCAGAGCCACGGCCTGAAGTTAAACGCCAAAAAATGTATAGTCATACCCTTCGGGAAAAACAAGGTAACCCCAAGCTACCATATAGGTGGCAATCCTCTAAGCACAGAAGAGGTTATCAGGGTCCTGGGGACCCAGGTTGACAGTGGCCTTTCTTTTGACACTCGCGTTGCTAAAGTGGTTAGAAAGACCTTCTACATTGCCCACCTGATCATGAAGGGATTCACATCCAGATCTAGTGAGGTCATTGTTCCCCTGTACTCTTCACTTATCAGACCAATGATCAAGTACAATGCCCCATTCGGGATGTATCTCACCCGACATCTGCAGCAATTGGAGAGACCCCAAAAGTACCTCACCAAAACGATAAAGGGACTCCAAAATCTGTCATATGCTGCCAGATTGAAGAAACTCCAGCTCTATTCAGTCGCATACCCTCTGTTCAGAGGTGACATGTGCCTGACGTGCAAGGCCATGTCAAACCAGGAATTAATGGACATGCTCCACCTCAAAAAATCCAAATCCACCAGAACCACTAGAGCAAGCGACTTAAACCTTAGCACGGATATTAATAGGACGTGCTGGAGGGATAGATTTGTCACTCAGACTCCCTATGCTGTGGAATAAAATCCCGGTGCATGTGAGGCAGAGCACCTCGCTGGCTCTGTTCAAGAGAAATCTTGACCTGTGGATGGGAGATCGTAGGTTTACCCTGGGAATCATCTCTGTGTCACTGCTGGACAAAGGCACAACAAACTAATGGGCACAGTATTTTTTTTCATATAAGGGGTGGCGTAAGCCACAAAACTCTGGGCTAGACTTATAAATGCCTTAGGGCAGATAGTCTAGTATAAACCTATGAACCTATTGCATAGCTCATTCAATTCCTGCCTTATTTTAAACCTCATTCTTCCTCTGCATGTATTGCTCCCACACTTCCCATTCTTTCCTTTGTAAATTGCTGCTACCCTTTTCTAAATATCTCAATTCTAGTTTCATCTGTTACTATCATCACTACTTCTAGTAAAGTTGGTTTAGACTTTGATTTACATTTTGTAGTAATTGCTTTTTTGGCAGCCATCATAATTAGACTCAGCAAGGCCATACTATGTCTAGGCAATTGCGATTCTGTATCATAGCTCAAAAAATAATTTTATTAGTTACACCAATTTGCTCACTTCGCATCTCTGACACAGCAGTCTGCAGGGACTCTTTAAAGTCTGCCAGCTCATTGCACTCCTAGAAAATATGTTCCCAGTTACCTCTTTTTTCCCAATCACAACTCCAACATTTGCCGTCTACCTGAGGAAATTCTTTGTCGTCTACTTGTGGTATAAAAATATCTATGTAAACCCTTCCAAGCAAATATCCTAAATCTTCTTGACTTTGTTGCATATTTCAGCGACTTACATATATCCCCCGATTGTGATTTGCTTATCTAATCTCTTTCCAATCCTTTCTAACCTCCTCTGATTCTTGTTGTTGTCATGAAATATTTTATATCCCCAACTAATTATTCCTTTCTTAATGGCAACTTCAGTTCTAGATTCTAAAAACTCTACCAATGCTGGTCTTTCATTTAGACTCCCCCCCCCCCCCCCGCAATTTCTTTCCATTTGCCTGTACTCTGTCAATCCTTGATAGGAAAGGCAGTCTGTAATCTGCAGTCCAAATACGTTCTTGGAGTCTTCCCATTCTGTTACCTTTCCCCTTTCTAGTTATTTGCTCCCAATACCTTGGTTCCTTTGCCAGTTTTCCCCAATAAATTCCAGCCCCCTCTTGCCTGTAGTCTGTACCCTAATTGCAGTCACCTCTATTGGCAGAATCTTTTCCCCATTCCTGTGTTAGCTTAGTTCTTGGTATGTTTTCCATTACTTTATGAATATAATATTCTGTATGATTATTCTCCTTAAAGGTCTGCATCCAAAATGTCAGTCTCTCCTTGTTTCTTGAGCTTCCCCTTGCTTCATAATCAACTCTTTCCACTTTGAATTATAGTTTTCTGCTTGTGCTATGTATAAGAGCCATACATTTATTGCTCTGAAATACCCTTTCAAATCTGGTAATCCCTATCCGCTCTGTTCTATTGGAAGAATTAGCTTATTCCACTTGAGTGTTTCAGTCTTACCCTCCCAGATAAAATCCTTCAGCTGTTTTATTAATTGCTATCTACAGCTTCTCTTCTGGTTGATAGAAATATACAAGACCTGTGTATAAGATTAAAGGGTCTAAACATTTTAACTGCTTGTATCTTACTATGTATATCGAAATAACAGAGCTTCCATTTTGTTTAGTCTCTTCCCACATATCCTTAGCTTCCACATTGGAGCCATTTTTAATCCATACTTCCAAATATTTAATTTTGTCTTGTTCCCATAAGTATGGATATTGCTGGACCAGTTTGTATGTGGGTACCTAGTTTATTGCTGTTGCCTTTGTTTTAGCTTCATTAATTTTGTATTCCGAAAAAATGTGAAACTGTCCCAATATGTTCCACAGCACTCTAATCTCTACTTCTAGTTTTATCAGGTATGAAATGTCATCTGCAAGTAGAACCAGTTTTTCTTGACTACCATACCGATTATTTCCTTGAATTCTGATTTTCTTTGCCAATGATTCTAAATATAATGCAAATAAAAGGGAGAGGACACCCCTGCCTGGTTTCTCTGCTCAGGAAGAGATTATCAGTGAAGACCCCACCAGTTTTAATTTTCGCCTCCAATATCCTCCTAGTAAACCTTATAATTTCATCAGGGAATAGAGCCTTCTAAGAGGCAAACAACTTTGTGTGATGCTCACTTCTGCGAAGTAAAACTGTAATGTTTGACTCTTGTTTGTAGAAAAAACTCTGGAAACAACCCACATTTATTACTGATTCGTAGGTTCATAGATGTTTACTAGGCTAATGACCACAAGGGCCTTTTTAAGCCTAGCCATGCATTCCAAATATCTGACAAGTTCTGATACCCTTGATAAGTGTAAGCATGGGCCTGGGAGTTGAACCATTTACAGATGACCTCTGTCTATTAGAGACAGGTGCCAAACTAGGTATGATAGTGGTTCACAAGCTGTCCTTTAGTCAGTCTTTCCATCTCTGCCTTTTTCCTGGGAATGGAATTGAGGCTTATGCATGTCTGTGTGTGCTTCTGTTTAAGTTTTACCTGTGGAGCAATGCATGGGCTGAAGTAAAACATTTGTTCCTTTCTTGCCTCAGTAAATGGGAGGAATGCCTGTTACTAACCAAACAAATGCTGCATAGATGGTTTTGCACCTCTTCATTTAAAAACTTTTGTGGTCACTGCACTAAGTGTGCCACTGCTTTTAGTGCCTATTTCAAGAATATAGCCATTGCAAATATTTATACAACAGTACTGTGTCATTGCTGGCTTGTTTCACTGAAGTTTGCTGGGATCATTCACTCTCAGATGTTGCCAATTACAGAGGGCCTCACAAATCCGGGTATAAAAGTGATACTATTCAGCCTATTGGTTTATCTCTGAGTCTTTGAGTAGGAATTTTTGCCACTGGAGCTTACAACTCTCCTACTTTCTCCTATGACTGATTAGCTGTTCAATTCTTTAGATGTTTGTATCCACTGCGGGTGTTATAACTTATCCTTTTCTCACCTTCATTTGCAGCTTTATTTATTTTACATTTGTTTACCAGGAAAGTCTGGCTGGACACAAGTCCTTCTTCAGCAAAGGCACGGGGAGAAAAGCTTCACATACAACATTTATCCTTTACAACTGACAATTTTGTATACATAAGACACTGTGATATAAATCAAAAACAATATTATTGCAGTAGGGCAATACTTATCATTGCAAATCCTAAATATGGAGTGTTTCATCTTGACTTGCATCAGTCTGTTTTTGTTCAAAATTGTGTATAATTATATTGTTAGGTATACCATGCAGATTCCCGAATATCAAGCTAAGGATGTAGTAAAGTTACCATAAAAAGGTGGGATGGAGGGGATAGTGAAAGTAGAGAGTAAGACAAAGGTACACTAATGGGGAAAGCAATGTGCTGAGAGCGAGGGAGTTTGTAATAGAGCAATAGGAAGAATAAAAGACTAATCAGGGTTGTCACAGTTAGAGTCATGGTGTGCTAAGAGTGAGTTGATAAAATAGCAGTAGACATTACAAAAGACTAGTCTGGGTTGTCACAGTTAGAGCCATGATTGCATCAGGTGGGATTTTAAGGCTGTTTTAAAGTAAGCAGTGGAAGATGAGTCCGAGATATTGGGGAAAGCTCTTACAATGTTAGCAATAGTGTTGTTATAGAGGGATATACCTGCAGAATTATTGGCTTTGGTCACATCTAAAAGGAGATTTTGATTGGATCGTAGGACCCTAGTTTTGGTGCTTGGATGTAGTATGTTTTGTAGTGCAGAGATTTTTTCCAAGGTAGTGAAGTGTGTGGGTTAGTATATGTTGATTATAAAGAATGAGATGGGGAAATTCCAGCCAGTTAAGTTGTTTAAGGGGAATGCAGTGGTGTGATCTGTGAGGATTATTGGTTGTGAATTTGGCAATTTTATTATAACATGCTTGTAACTTGGACAGATCAGATTTTCTGAGATTGATGAAGACTGGTGAGGCATACAAAAGAGTGGAGATGAGATGGGTTTGTGCAGTAGTGGCTCTGGTGGAGTCGGTAGCAATGGTTTATTTCTGTATAGCATAGCTAGTTTATGTACTTTTTTTATGGTATCTGCTATGTATGTCAAATTTCATGTTGTTGATTTAACCCCTAGCAGTTTTGTGTGATTGACTGGAGATATGATTGTATTACTGGAAGTGATGTTAAATGTAAGGATGTAAGGTTATGAGTAGAATGCTGTGTGAGTGGAAAGATCATAATCTTAGTTTTATTTGGATTTAACATTAGTTGTTATTCAGAGAGCCATCTTTCAATAGCAAGAAAGGAGGATTGCATTTGTTGAAGCAGTGCCTGGGGGGGAAGGAAGACGCACAGATTAGTGTGGAATCATCTACGTATTGGATGACTGAAGCCTGAAGTGTTGCAGTATGAAGGTTATTAGTAAAAATAGAAAGCAGCAGTGGTCCAAGAATAGAACGTTGTGGGACTCCTAGTGAGACTGGTTGTAGTGGGGTGAGTTCTTGGTGCCATGTTTGACAGCCTGTTGGGTAATTTTGTAAACCAGGAAAATGGTGGGGGAGCGAAGATTTAGTTCTGAGAGAGTGTTTCAGTTATCATGATTAACCATATCAGAGGCCTTGGAAAGGTCTAAGAATATAGCTGAGACATATTTCCCATTGTTCCTGTGGTTGTTGACCGTCTATGTGAAAGATGTAAAGGCTGTAGTAGTGCTATGTGATGGTCTAAAGCCATGTCTATTTGTCAGTAGATCGAGAGGTTAAGAATGTCATGATTTGTGTGTGTGTATACACCTTTCAAGGACTTGGAGAGGGGAGAGAGTATGGCGATTAGTCGGTAGTTAGTAAATTCTTTAGAGTTGCCTCCCTTGTGGAGTGGGGTGATGTAGGAAATTTTCCAGAGGTGAGGGACTAGGTTTTCAGATATGGAGTGATTAATGAGAATTGTTACAGGATGTGCAGTTGCACTGGTGACAGTTTTTAAAAATTCAGCTGGTAGTTTATCTGCAGAAAGAGTTGTGGGTTTTAGTTTAAGTATCTTTTTAATAGTGGAGATGGGGACAGGTTGCAGTGTGAAGCTTTGTCCAGTAGCATTGGTTTTGGGTGACTTGACATTAGTTGAAGGGTTTTGAGAGTTAGCTAGAGCTAGGATTGAATCTGTGAAGTATTTGTTGAACTGAGTTGCTATATTCAATGAGCTGTCAGTGGTTGTGGGGGGGGGGGGGCAGGGGTGCCAGCTTTACCTGGTTGAAGTAGATTGTTTATGGTTGTCCAATTTTTTTTAGGATTGTTTTGATGCCTATTTTGTATGTTGTGATAATAGCTTGTTTTGTCCCCTTTAATTATTTTCTTTGCCTTATTTATAAGCTCTAAGTATTTGTTGTTAGAGGTACCTGTTTTCCAGTTTACCCAGGCTTTGTCCCAGATATGTAGTAGATATCAAGTCTGTTTGGTTAACCAGGGGTAATAGTTAGCATTTAATTGAGGATTCTGGGGGGTGCATGGTGGTTTATTATGTCAAGGAAGGTTGAATTAAAGTAGGATACAGCTTCATTTAGGTTTAGTATTTTCAAAGGGTGGCAGTTGCAACTTGCTAGAGCGGCTATAAAGTTGTTGGGGTCAAATTTTACTATGTATTTTTTGATAAGTGGTGGGTTTTGCTAAATAGGTACGACCTCTGATTAGATAGGTTGGTAGGTGGTCACTCAGACTGTCTGGGAGGCAGCCTGAATTAATAATTTGGTCTGAGTTGTTTGACAATATCCAATCCGATATTGATTGCCTTTTTTGTTTTATCGATTTTGGTTGGGACTTGGATAAGTTGGAAAAACCCGTACAGGTGGAAGTTTGTAAGGTTGGAGGAGTTGCATGTTAGCCAATCCGTATTGAAGTCTCCTAGTATTATGGTTTTCTGAAGAAGTGAATTAGAGGCCCAGTGAAGTAGATTTTCTATGGTATCTATGTTTCCTAGTGGGTAGGTAGCAGTCGATTAGGTTTGTTTTTTTAGTATTAATATGTATTTTAGCAGTTGTAACTTCTACCGATCCTAATGAGGGTAATGGCAGGTCCAGTATTTCAATGTTCAATTGTTTCTTTTAAATAAGATTACAACCCTACACCTTTTTTGGTTGATCTATCTTTGCACAGTAAGTTATAGCCAGGAGGAATTATTTTGTTAATTGTATCAGGTTTTAACCATATTTCTGTGAGTAGGACAATATGAGGAGTGTAGAAGGAAAGGTTTGCATGACGTTCTGAAATTTTGTTTGTAATGTTAAGCTGAAGCAGGTTGGAGGCTTTTTTGGGGAGGTGTGGAAAAGTGTGAGTGGAGTTTTGTATTATTGGATGGTTGATGGTGTTGCTAGGGCCGGGGTTTGGGTGTACATCTCCACAAAGGGCTAGCTTAGAGGCAATGTGTACTATGGTGTGGATGACAGTAGTATATAGGTGGTATGTGAAGGATGGTTTGTTATGATGTGTTGGCACTGGGGTTAATGGGATATGGTGAATGAGAGCTATGTGAAAGATGGAAGGGTAAATGTGGAGATTTATATGTGTTGCCTCAGGTATGTTAGTGTTGGTAGTGGCATGATGAGGTAATGATATGGGATTAGTGTGGTAGTATGAGGTAACATGTGCAAGTAGTGTGAGTGCTAAAAAGTTAAGATGTTAAGGTTGATTAAATTACAGTATGTTGGGATTTTGGGTAGTGAAGATAGGTGCCTCTTTAGAGATGATTGTTGTGATGTTAGTTAAAGATAGTATGTAATGTTATTACATTGTCATAAGGAAGTATGGGAGATTGTTATAATAGTAAGGCTGAATTTGTATGCACATACAGGTTATATTAGACATGGGTATTACGAGGTAACTAGATAGGTGGGAGTGGTTTAGAGTTTAATTGTTGCAGACTGCTGATTTGTCTATGTGCAGTGGTGGGAGTGATTAGTACAAGTGTACCGAGAGGTACCGCAGCAAAAACATTTAACCTGCAATTTCAGTAAATACTAAAAAGCTGTAATTATTATAGGGGTAGTTGCCCACGCTCAGTTAACCAAGATGATTAAAAAGGTAATAAAGTAGCAGATTGAACAATTTAAAACACGTTTACTGACAGTGACGTGTGTTCAGTATAAAGAATTTATGAGAAACAAGTAGGTTTCTTTAGCTGTTTCTATGGTCTAGTTTCCTCAGTCAACTTTTAGAATGCAAGGGGAAGACTTTGGGAGGTGGCCATCCCAGCAAGGTGTGCCTGCCACTATCACTACTAAGTATTGGTGTTAAGCTATTCAAGGCATGCTTTCATCCATTGTCAGGAATATCCTTTTGGTTTTATTTAATATTAAGTTTTTTTTTCTCCCTTTTCTGCAGTTAACTCTTTTGGATGACTCTTCTGCAGAGAGGTAGAAGACCTAGCAAGACACTGTAAGGGGAGACCCTTAGATTACTGGTTAGGGCAATAGCTAGAAAAAAAGATATGAATTCAATGAGTTAGGACTACATAAAACTATAATATTTGACGAAACCAAAGCAAGAAAATACCACATTAGCAACACGGCTTGATATGAGGGTTTAGGACTGCCTCAGTGTCTACATCAATTCAAACCAAGCATCAGCATAATAGGATTAATGCAATAGTCACTATAATCACATTAACATACATGTGTCTGTTTGCATGTAAATATTTAAAGGTCAATAAACTGCTCTTTCCAGCTTCAATCAATTCATTACACATTAAGCCATGCCAGTGTATTACAGATATGCATTTTTGTAGAAGATAAGCTTGCTTATACTCAGTGAGGCACATCTGTGAAGTTCAGGGCAAGGCATGCCCTTCTAGGAAAACATGTCTGCAAGGTGGGGGGGGGGGGCTTCGTGTTGGAGAGGGTGAAAGAATCCAACTAAAGAGAGTACTGTTAGGAAGGAGTTCAGAGGATCTTCCTGAAGATCACCTGATAAGGTGACTTTTGTAGATTAGTAGTTCAACAATGTGCATATTCCGTTTATATGTGTGCATTACACATTATAATTCTGCAAGCTGAATGTGTTAAATGTCATAAGTGTCAAAACACTGATTGATTTTAGTCCTAGCTGGAGTTGTGCAACTGACTGGTTTCCAAAATTATATTGTGGGGTTCATGAAGGGTGAATGATTGCATCCTAACCTAATTAGGAAGATATGTGGCACTATTTATACCACTGTTTTTCTTTCACGGTTGTCTGCATTTCTGCTGAGGACTGTTATGTTTCTGAAGGTTGTCTGTTAATGAATGGATGGATCAGCAGTAACAGTTTTGCAGAATGGAGTATGGTAAGAATGGTGCTTTCTCTAACGCCTGCTTTCTTTTTAGAATAGTACATGTAGGACAGCACTGAGGTAGTGACTAGTTGTTAAACTTATATTCAATTTCTCTGTGTAGCATGTATCAATTTTTTTGTTGGTTTCTTTTCTTACTGCCCAGAAATGATGGGGAAGTCCTTATAAAAAAGAAACTTGGTGGTACTGGGTTATATTTTTGAGAAAAACAGTAAAACAGTTGTATGAGCTTTTGTAGTATGCAGGTGGGGAGAAAAAATACATACCAGTGAATGTGCTGTGTTTAGGTAGAAGTAAACCTCATTCTGAAATGTTTTAAATCTGCTCTTAGATGCACACTACACATTTAGTTTACTATTTTTCTAAAATTGTTGCTGTTTTTTTTTCCTAGGCTTGTGAAAGCTTTGGTAGCTTTCTGATTCCTCAGATGTCAAGTTCCCCACCTGATGTGGAAGCAATGAGAATCTATTTAATACTTCCTGAATGTCCTCTTCTGCAGGATTCTAAGTATTACATGACACTGACCATTCCATTAGCAATGGCAATTATTAGACTGGATGCAAATCCTGGCAAAGTATTGGGTAGGTAGGAGATGAAAGACCCATTTTGTATCCATGTAGTAGTTTCTTGCAGTAGAAATGTCGTTTGATTTATTTGATTTTCTTTCTGAGAAAATTACAAGAATGATGCAGTGAAATACTATTAGCCAGTGACTGTAAGATGGAATGTACGGTGCAGCAAGGTACAAGAGTAAAGTTAGGATCAGGAGGAAGCTGAAGTCCGTCTCATCACTCAATAGATGTGAGAGAGAGAGAGATAATCCTGGAGATGCCATTTCTTTGTACAATGTGCACAACTGTGTGCTTGTGTGTTCTTGCGCATATACCCATGTGCGCGCGTGCACACACACACACAAAATTTAGAGGACCACCACTTAATATGTCTTGGGCTGGAGCAACTAGTGAAAGTCCACATAGACAGACTGAGGAGATGCAAGTGTTGCACAGAAGATACCCCTGCCAGGAAATGACATAAGAAAAAATTGCCTTGAGGCAGCAGTGTCAACCACTGGGCAAATCGTAAAGCTTGTTTGATATCTTTAATTTATTCAGAAATGTTACCTAGAAGAATCGTGCTGAACTTTGGCTTGATTCCTTGTACTCACTAATGAACTATGAATGAATCACATTGTACTGTTTATGGTACAATAATAAATGGTTGGATAAGTATAGAAGCTGTGAGCAGGAGAGGAGTGAGTACTTCTAAAAGGACGTACACAGTCCTTTGAGTTTATTGCTTGTTCTCACATGTGCTGGAAATGGATGATCTTTGGCTGGTAAAATAGGTAATAAGTAGCAGATCCTAAGTATAAGCTGTTGAAAAACTAAATATATATTTTATTTTCCTTTGTTTAATCGAGACAAGCTCTGCATGGTTGTTTCTCCATTTTATTTTTTTTGTTTTACACTGGACGTGTAGCCTTAACAGACCTCCATGAAAACCTGATATTTCTCCCTTAAGACGTGAACTGAAGCTTTCTAATAAAGTTTGCCCTCCTGTGATCCATCGGTACAGCAAAGCTCAGATAGAAGAAAAATTCTGCATTTCACTTGAGTTTATCCAACAAATGTTTGGCAGCAGTCTTTGTTTTGCTGATGGCTGGCTTGTGGTGGTATTGGGAAGGAGTCCTTAGGGCTTAGTGTTGGTCATTATCTTGGCTATGCAAAAGCAATTTCTTTTTCATGTAACATCAGATTATGTCTGTAGAGGTGCCACACCAAGATGCTCTCATTCCCATAAAGCTGACTCATGAAGCTTACAGAATAACTGGTACGCAATGTTTGTGCCCGCAGCTTTTGCTAAATGCTGTTGTTTCCAAGGTCCTGCCCCCTACCCACCCCTGAAGAAAGAGAGATGGCTGTTTGCCAGTAATCATTATCAGGACTCTACCAGTTCTGAAGTCCATTCCTGAGCTTATGACACTGGAGCATGTTTGATGTCCTGCCTCTGCTTCTTGAGCTGGTTAGCATGGTGCTGATTTATCTTGCTGACTGTTCTGCAGAATGCTATTTCCATTTCTGCTCATCAGTTTCCTATTAAATCTTACACTGTTCCAGGTTAGCATTTGGAATTCATCAGTTTTTAACTTATCTGAGTTATCTTCTCTGTTTGCTGACAAAATAAAAGTTGTACCAGTGCATTCAAACACCAGTATTCCTTCCTGTGATCTACATGCATTGCACTTAATCAAACATTTTATTTCTTTCATTTATATGTCTGGCTTCTCACTGAGTAACCCAGAATCATTCCCACACTGTTTTCTGAAAATGTATGCAGTTTTATGCATTTGGCTCTGCAATAGTTTTGTTGTTATATCCTTCCATCTGATGTTAATCTTCTTTCCATTCATCACTGATGGGTTTGGTTCCAAGCCCTCGGAACCAAGTCGGCCTAATACCAAGCTGGCGCCAGCCAAAAAACTCTCGAGCTAAGCCTTTACCCATAGTGCCCTTTTCCCTGTTACCTCAGATCTCGTTTGCCGCATAGCCGTAAAGCCACGTCCAAGCCAAGCTCTCAGCTAAGTGTAAACTTTTGATATTGTGTTTATTCCTTCTTGGTATTTTTGATAGTTCTTTAACTTTGAAGCATCTATAGACCCTTTTTACCTTGTTTTTTCTACCTTTTTGGTAATTTTCAGTACCATTGGTGGTATGGCCTTTCTTCCTCTCCTTGCGGTAT
This sequence comes from Protopterus annectens, assembly GCF_019279795.1. Taxonomy (NCBI): domain Eukaryota; kingdom Metazoa; phylum Chordata; order Ceratodontiformes; family Protopteridae; genus Protopterus; species Protopterus annectens. The sequence continues at coordinate 1,275,229,323 of NC_056728.1, forward strand.
TTCTTAAATACCATCCCTGGTATTTTTTCTTCCTTTTCCACCTATCTTTGATGTATATTTAGATATAAATATAGTAGTTTTCTATCTGACTTGTGTATTTTTGCTCATGATGTCTGATAAGAAAAGGTACGTCAGGGTTTAAGCATTGTGCTTCTTGTAAGGGAAAACTGCCTAACAGTGATTCCCATGATAACTGTGTTTATTTTCTGGGGGTGCCCCATCTTTCGGTGCAACCCCCCCTTGTGTGATTTGCCAAAGTTTTAGTCAGTGCACCTTGAATGAGCGCAAAAACAAACTGATTCTGTAGGGCCTTCTTAAATAACCCTTTTCAGAGGCCCTTTCTGTGATGGAGGACTCATTCCATCCAACTAAAGATAAGATAAGGTCCCACTCTATCCCCTCTTCACCCTCTGGTGACCAGGGCAAGTCTATAAAGTCTAAAGCACCAAAATTGTCCTCTGAGCATAAGTCCACCTCATCAGCACCAACCTCTTCCACTACGACTGTTCCTATGTCGGCGCCAGATTCGGCTCCGATACTGTCTACCGCACAGACTACTGATTTTCCAAAAGTTATTACAGATTTGACACCAAGTGCCACTTTGGCACAGTGCATGCTTTCGAAGCCTACCTTTGCAATTCCGTTTACTGTTGAAAACCTTCTGTGTCGGCTCTGAGTGCCCTTCCGACACTGAGTCCTTTCATGGTTCTGATAACAATTTTGATGTCACTTCTTCCTGTCTCCAAACTTGAGACATCTGTGCCGACAGATTCCACACCATGGACACGATACTTTCCATCAATAGATCCATTTCTATGGCCAGCATATAGTCCATTCCTAGAATGACCTGACTCCCCTTCAGGAGTATCCACTAGATCCACCAGGAGCCTTTCTGAGTTTGACATGGTGCGTCTTGTGGATTAGCTGTTGTGAGCCAGGGGGATACCCACTCCATGTAGGGCCCATCCACCTGCAGGCCCTGAGTTGGTTTCTCCATGGACTCCATCCTACTCTCCTCCTTTGACCATACCAGTTCCACAGTCTTCAGCTCTGACATAATTTTTGGAACCCCCATCTCGACGCCTGTATTGGACCTCACTGGGGCTTTGGGACTGTCTGTTGACCATCAGTCCCTTCTGAATTGGGCCTTCCTCAGCTCCATGATTGGGCTGCAAGCTCTTCGGCTCTGGGTATGGTCCAGAGTGCATCTATGGTTCAGTCCACGGTGCCGAGAGCTCTATCTGCACAGATCCTGCTTGAGGCTCCACCCTCAGGAACGGGTTCAATGGAGCAGGGTGTGACCGTGACTCCGAGGTTGTCCTCTTCTGTTCCAGGGTCCCATCCCACTTCGGGTGGACCTTCTTTCTGAGCTATGGAGAGGGGCACTTGCTTCTGGAACCCCATATCTTTTTTCCCCTGAGTTACAGCTGACGTAAGCCACTGCCCCAGGACACCGGGCAGGAAAGTCGCAGGAGACCCCGTTACAGGGTGTCTCCTCTTCAGAGTCCTCCTCAGAGGCCCCCGCTGAGGAGCTCCCATGGAAGAAATCGTGCAAGAGAAGCATGTAGACTCCCCTGAAGAGTCTCTAACAGAGGATATGGATTTCGATGGTGGTGAGGGGTCCCCACAGTCACCACCTGATGTCTCCTTTGGGAAAGTCCTTGAGATGTTGAAACAGAGGAGTGATTGGAAGCCCACTAAACCCTTCTGTGGAGTCAGTGTTTCTGCAGGTTTTCCTTGCCCAGCCATCTACCTTTTGGGTGACCCCGCCTGCAGATGAGCTGGTACACATGGTGCAGTGTGCCTGGAAGAACCCTGATTCGGTTGAGTCGATCCCTTGGAGACCTGACAAGATAGTATCCCCCCCCCCCGAAGAAAACCCACATTGGTCAAGAGGTTTACCAGTTGATGCTATGGTGGTGGCGGCAGAGGCAGCCATGAAAAATTATTTTGCCAAAGAGTCATACTGTTTATCTGCCCAATAGAGGACTGGACTGTGGACAGATTAGGAAAGTTGAGTTTTTGCTTCAGTGACTTTGGCCATATGGTCTCTGAATTACTTGGCACATTTTACGAGGCTCCAAAGAGACTTGGTTTCTAAACTCTCTGAAACACTCGCAGGATATGTGCCTGACGAGGTAAGAGACAAAGTTGGCTCACAGCTTGCAACCCTGGAATCTATCTCCAATTCGTCCATGAGGTCACTCTTGCATGCAACCAAAGGGGCAGCTAGATCGGTGGGTTCAGGAGTAGTTATGAGATGCCATGCCTGGATGTGCCTCTGTGACGTTGTGGACCCTTTCAAGTCTTCCTTCCTAAATGCTGCAATCGAAGCATCTTCCCTTTTTGGCCCCAAGGTGGACACCCTGCCAGGTGTGAGCTGGATGGTAAGACCCTGTCTGCCATAGGTCTACGTTTTTCCAGTCCTCAACGTTCCTTTTTTAGGAACCAGAGGAGTGGAAAAATGTGGCACAAAAAATCTCAGGGTCCTTTCCATGCCACACAGGGCGATATACCGCCAGGGGCAGAGGGAGTAACTATTCTGGAAGACTCCCCTATTGAGGCAGTGGGGGTCTGCGTAATCAGGGAGCCAGGGATTCTTTCTCTGGGCAGCCTTGCCAGCACTCCTGAAGAGCAGCCCAATTGCTTTCCTCTGGAAGCAGTTGGGGATGTTTCTCTTTGCATCACACTGCCTGGCATTCAATAACTTCCAACTGTTGGGTGCAGAAGATCATAACCAGAGGCTACACCATTCCTCTCATCACTTTCCCAAAACTTCAGAGAAAGCTTCCTGACATTCCACCCTGTCAAAGGGAAAAAGCAGCTGCAGAAATAAACAAGCTGCGTCAAAAAAAGAGTCACCAGACCAGTGTGGATCTGGATTCTACTCAAGATTCTTTTTGATGCCAAAAAAGACGGGACTGGAGACCATTTCTGGATCTCAGCAATTTGAACAAGTCCATTGCCCAAACGAAATTCTGGATGGTCACGGTTCAGTCCATTCTCCCTCTTCTAAGGGAAGGTGATTGGATGTGCTCGATAGATCTCCAGGACGCGTACTACCACATCAAAATGGACAAATGCTCCAGGAGTCTACTTCGCTTCTGGCTAGGGGCCAATCACTACCAAATTCATGCCCTGCCGTTCGGACTCTCTACAGCCCCCCAGAGTATTCACAGCGTGCATGGCAGTGGTCGTAGCTCACTTGAGGCTGCAAGGATTCCGGGCATTTCTGTATTGGACGATTGGCTCCTTACCGCCCGCCCCCCCCCCCCCACCAAGCATCTTCTGGTAGCAGCCCTGCAGTACACACATTCCCTAGCAAGACTTGGGAGCAGTCTTCAACACCCGTTCTTGTCTGGTGTCTCTCCCAGTTCACAGACTTCAGAGATTGAGGCTCCAGCTCCGGGTGATACTCTGTTGCCTCGACAAGGGAGGTTCTTCAGGTTTTAGTATCCATGGCAGCTTCCATACTGATAGTCCCTCTTGCGAAGCTACATATGTGAACACTTTAATGGCTTCTGCGATTTCAGTGGTTTCCAAATTACCACCCTCTATGCTTTCAAATTCAGATAACCAATTGTTGCAAACAGGGCCTTCTTTGGTGGATGAGGCCAGAGACAGAACTTTGGAACTGTCCATTCCATCCTCCCCAACTCAAGGCCATTATGACCATGGATGCTTCCCTGATAGGGTGGTTGGTGCCATTTCCAGGGAAAGATAGTCCAAGTCACATGGTCCACTGTGGAGGCCAACTTGCATATCAACGTTCTAGAATTGAGAGCAGTGCTGTTAGCATTGCAATCATTCTGATCTGTTCTTCCTTCTGGAAATATTGGAGTTCAGTCAGACAACATGTCAGTAGTCAACAGTATATGTCAGTATATCAACAGGCAAGAAGGACCCAAGTCCTATCCCCTATGTCGAGAGGCCATGAGAATTTGGCAGTGAGCGATAGCTTCCAACCACTTTCTAATTGCAACGCATATCCCTGGGACTTCCAGTGTGATTGCAGACAAGTTGAGCAGATGTATTTTCCTACCTCATTAGTGGTCCCTCAATCCTAACGTAGCGGCGAAAATTTTCAGTCATTGGGGCCAGCCTTGATGCAACCTATTGGCCTCCCCATCAAACAACAAATGCAGTAGCTATTTTGCCCTATTTCCCCCACAGGGGGAGTCCCCGAGGGACACTGATTCATGATTGGCCCAAAGGACTGCTATATGCCTATCTCCCCATCCCACTAGATACACCAATTCATAAAGAAAGCTGTTTGGTTGAAATGCAAATTGATCCTCATAGCCCCCTTTTGGCCTCGACAAGTTTGGTTCCCCTTCCTTCGGCCTCATCTATTATGTTGACCGTAGATTCTGGGCCCTTTTCCAGACCTGACCCTTTTCCAGACCTGATTTCTCACCCCCAAGGGTTGAGTCACCTGAACCTATCCAGCCTCAAGTTGACAGCTTGGTTTTTCCACTTCCGTTAATTGCCAGGTAGGATAACCTTCCCTCACCTGTACGTGACATTATCCTGGCCTCGCACAAACCATCCACCAGAAGACTATATCTAGACAAATGGAATAGATTCTCTATTTGGTCTAAGAAAAGAAGGCTAGACATGTATTCGGCTCCAGTTACAGCAGTCTTAGAATATCTGTCAAAATTCTTCAAAGATGGAGCTGCAGCTTCTACCATATGAGTACATCTAGCAGCTATTTCTAACTTTCATGATGGGTTGGATAATTCTCCCCTCATCTCTCTTAGGTTATGCAAAACCTTCCTTAAAGGCATCTCTCACTTTAGGCCTCAAGTCAGAAAACCTATAGAGCCATGGAATTTCACGTTAATTCTTCAGTCTTTAACTCAACCTCCTTTTGAACCTGCAGCAAAGTGTGACCTCAAATTTTTATATTGGAAGTCCCTTTTCCTCGTAGCCATCACGTCAGCCAGAGGAATTTCAATGCTTCAGGCATTATGTATTAAAAGGCCCTATTAATCTTCCACAAGGAGAGAGTATCACTCCGGATAAACCCATGTTTTCTACCCAAAGTTATTTCAGACTTTCCCATCAATCAAACCATTGACTTGCCAGTATTTTTCCCAAATTTTACTAATAAAGGGGAATACTGTCTACACTCCTTGGATGTACATATAAAACTGAGGTTTTATTTAGACAGAACCAAAGCAATACATAAACCTGCCCAACTTTTCATTTCCTTCTCTGGACCTAGAATGGGAAATCCTGTCTCCCAAGGTCACTTTATCTAGAGGGCTAAGGGACTGCATATGCTACATCTATTCGTGTGTGAAAAAACCTGTACCACAGAATGTTAAATCCCACTCTTCCAGATCTATGGCAACTTCTGTAGGCTTCCATTCGAGAGCCTCTATGGATGATATTTGTTCAGCAGCATGGGCTAACCCCCACACTTTTATTAATCATTACAAATTGGATGTGGTCTCCAGAGGGAGAGCTGCCTTTGGTTCAGTGGTGCTCAGGAACATTCTTCCATAAAGGCCGCCTAAGGAACACAAGGTAGCTGGGGATTGTCCCATCAGTGATGAATGGGAAAGATTAACAACATCAGATAAAGAAGTTATGTCTTACCATAACGTTCCATCTGTGTTGTTGATCTTCTTTCATTCATCACTTCCCACCTTCCTTCCCTCCAAAGTCTCCCGGGAAATACTTTAGGTCCAAGTGGTGGGTTAGGGCATTTGTGCAGAAATGGCCTCTGCTTTACTAATACTGCGCAAACTCGATCTGAGGTAACAGGAAGAAGGGCACTATGGGTAAAAGCTTAGCTCGAGAATTTTTTGTCTGGCGCACGCTTGGTATTAGGCTGACTTTGTTCCACGGGCTCGGAACTGAACCCATCAGTGATGAATAAAAGATGATCAACAACACAGATGGAATGTGATGGTAAGACATAACTTCTTTTTTCCTTCCCTTCCTGTCTACCTGTGTGTGCTCTTTTCTGTTTGCCATTGTCTCATAGGTGCCAAGTTCCCTAGTATGAGTTCTGGACCCCCTCAGAGAAAGCTTCTGCTGCCGATTATTTTCAGTTTGATTTGAAAATTCTCAGTCCACCATTGTTGCTAACTATATATAAAAAAATCACTCTGTGCATCAGTCTCACTCACTCACTCACATTCTAACATTAGGTGCCCTTCCTTCACTTTAGCCCACTCCCATCAGAACAAACATATGCTGATGTTTGATATTGTAGAAGGCACCTCTTACTGCAGTGTCAGATCCTAGAGTTCCACTGAAAACTTAGTCCTCAGTGTCCAATATTTTTTCATAAAAAAGGTTCCTTATTTTTGTTTACAAAAAAAGGAAGTGCCTATTCTGATATTTTGTGTATATTTTGTTTTTGTTCATCTTTTTTTGTCCTTTTTAACTTTGTAATAAGGGGTATATGCTGGCATTTATGTTAAGAACATGTTCTCACAGACAGTAGATGTATTGCACAGTACAGCCCCTACCACAAAGCTTCAGAGTCTTCACCTTCCTCATATCAACATAAGCTTCACTCTTCACCCTGAAGGCATATAAACTAAGTGACACAGTAAATATTCTGTAGTTGGTTTAGCTTTGTGTTTTGCTCGTATTCCAGTTTAGAGCCATAACATGCCACTCTGTTTCTTACTGCTCCTTTCTTAAGAAATTTAAACTTTTTTTTTTTGTTGGGATTCAGTGTAGTAAAGTGTAGAAAAATGTAGTGCAGTGTGATAATACAAATATGTTCAAAGTTTGCTGTGAATTTTTGTGGCTCCTGTCTCACTTTTGCTTTACTATGTAATGCTCTGAGGCTCCTAATCATACTCAAGGTCTCTATCCAGTCAACACCCCCCCCCCAACCATGTGCCACCACCAGCCACTCTGGGTAACTGTCAGAGAAGGAAGGTAATGGATATTGTAGCATGACAGGTGGAATGTAGAGCCTCTTAGTGTCATACAAGATGTACACTGCAGGAAATTGTTTTATTGTGCAGCTTAATTCCTGTGCTGTAGTGAATAACATAATGTTAAGGAGGCATGCAATGAAGGCATGATGAAGCTGCTCCCCATCCTTAGAGTAATGTGCTGCCTTATACCCGTCTGCCACCTTCTGTTGTCAGTCACTGATGTCTCCTCCAAAGTCCTTGACCTGTAGGTACGTTTCCAGCACATCTCAATACTGTACCCCATGAGAGGGGCAAACAAGAATTGCCTAAGTATATTCATCCTTCTCCCTTTGACTCCTTCAATGTTTGGGCCACTCAGATATGGGCTCATGGGACTTGCAGCAAAGACTTCATCAGTCTCCCCCACAGAGCCACCAGATTTGCAGTAAAGTTAGCACCTACTGAAAAATAATTTTTTTGCTGATCATATATTCCAAACTGCCCTTAGCCATCCATCAAGCAGATACAAGGTTCTAACTGTAAGTATCTTAACAAGCAGTAAATCCTAATCTCACTGTGGCCATCCATTTAAAAGGGATAATCGCACAGAAGCATTAACTTTAAGTATAACATCAGGCATACTTCTGGGTGGAACTGTAAGGGTATGGCTGTGTAATGAAATGCTTAGACTTGCAGAACCAAGTCCTAATGTACTGCACAAATTGCTAAAAATGCAGGGGAACAACTAAGGAAGAACCACACACACTGGCAGTATTTTACTCAGGGTCTTTTTAAGGCTCTTATGACTTTGAAGCCACCTCGGGTTATCAGTTCCTTCCCCTGTTCCTTTGACTTCTGTCCCTTCTAAATGTCTTTGGGATTCTGATTTCTCTAAGGAGGATGGGTATTTAGATTCTGGGGAGGAATCTAACTTACTCTTCCCAGATTCATTCCTCTCTCTTCCTAGGGTCTGAGGAAGAGGATTCCTTCCCTCCTGATTCTCCTATTGAGGAATTGTTTTTTGGGGAACCTTATTTTTTGTATGATTAACATTTTAAAAGGGACTGTTCCCAAATTTCTGATTTCCAAAAGAGGTGGTATTACTTCTGCAGATAGGCTGTCCCCCCATCCTTCAGCAGTCCCTCCTGTGTTAGAAGCCCTTTTGGAAACTTTCTTCTGCTTCAAAAGCTTCCAACTCTCAGCCTCCTGCTCCTAAGAAAGAGGGCAGGTTTTATAAAGTGCCTGAGGCTCAAAAGGTTTATATAAATGTCCTCCTTGCTCTAATGCAGTGATTACTTTAGCTGCTGATAAGCCCTCTAAGTTGCTGTCCTCTTCCAAACTTTTTATCCTCTGACAAAGACAGTTGGGCTATGGGTAGGTACAGTAAAAAAAGGTTTATACCTCTGCCACCTTAGCTTTTAGGGGCACAAGTCATTAGACCCATATGACTAGGTATGTCCTGGCTCTTGATGCCTCTTCTAGGGAAGCTGTGCCAGGGTCCGTTATGAGGCTGTATTCCTGGTTATGGTTACAATCTCTCCCTGAAGACATTAAGGCTAAGTTACTGAACTCTCCCTTATACCATCACAGTCTGCTTCACTGTGCTGTTGCTGAGCTCTTTTAAAAGCTTGTAGGATAAAGGGAAGGCCATGCAGGACCTTAAACAGATTTTCTTTTCTCCTATTCTTAGGTTTTAGAGATTATCATTCTAAATCCCCATTTCTGCATTGGCAGCAAAGGTAGCCTTCTAGAGTTAAGAGAACTTCCAAGTGGGTGTTTCCTGATAAACCTTCAGAAGGTCCCAAGTTTTCTTTCCCCTGACCAATCTGCTTTTATCATTCAACCACACTGGCCTCTCATGCAGATTCCTCTCTTTCTCAAGCTTACCACTATCCTTTCCAGTCTGACAGCAAATCACCCAGACATGTGGGTATTCACCATCATTCAAAGGGTTTTCTGCAGGGTTTCATCATCTTTCTTTCTTCAGGATCTTTTGGTTCAAAGAACCATTCAGCCAGTTTTGTCCCGTCAGCCGGGAAAAGTATTTTATTCCATAATATTTTTGGTTCCCAGGAAAAGGGTTCTTAAAGGCCCATTCTGGGTCTGTCATTTCTTGGCACATTTGTAAAAGTTCCATCATTCAAAGTCGTCTCTCTCTCCAGTCTGTTTCTTCTGTTGCTTCCTCAAGCCTACCTGGTGTCTCTAGACCTAAAAGTTCCTATTCATCCTCTCTTCAGGAAATTTTTTCGATTTTCAGTTTCCTCCTCACATTCAGTTCTCTGCATTTGGTCTTTTTACAACTCAGCCAGTGTTTACCATATGTCTGCCCCCAGTAGTGGCCTTCTACAGAACTCATGGAGTTCAGATTGTTCCTTATTTAGAAGACCTTTTGATGAATAAAGCCTTCTTTCATCAGTTTCTGTTTCAGGATCTAGAATATACCAAGGTCCTGCTTCTCAGTGTGGGGTCACACTCAGTCTCAAGCAGTCTGTTCTGACCCCTTCTCAGAACTAGGTTTTTCTTGGCTGCTGTATTCAGACCTTGCCTGTGTTGGCTTTGCTTCCTACTCCCAAAGTCCTTTCTTTGAAAATTGATTTCCAATCCCTTCTTCCCCTTCAAGTGGTAAGCACAAGACAGTTTCTTTGAGCTATGAGGTTCATGGCATCCACCATTCCTATGGTCCCTTTTGCCAGACTCCACAAGAAGTTTCACAGGAATCTCAGATTGTTTGGCTCCAACACTGTCATTCCCTGATCTTTCCTATGCCTCTTGCCTTGCTCCAAACACCACTAGATTTATCAGATTTCTTTAAATCCTGGCCTGCCTTTTCAGACTCATCACCCCACTCAAGAACTGTATACAGGTGTTTCAGATCTGACTTTGGGAGCTTCTTCCAACAACATTAGAGACCAGGGAACTTGGTCTTTCCAGCAACTAGAAGATCATATCAATATCAAAGAAATGAGATCTCTAATCTTGTCCCTTCATGCTTAGCATTCCCTTTGGGTCCCAGGTCCCTTAAGAATTCTTACAGGTAACACCACTGTTATTTTGGTACGTAAGCAATCAGGGGGGGGGGGGGGGGGGGTAGTCTTACCTTCTTTGCAGACTGGCTGTTCAGGCTTGGAATTTTGTGATCCTCCAACTGTGACCCTTCAGGTGGTCTACATTCCCTCAGAGCACAATCTAGTGTCAGACAATCTGAACAGATCCTCAGGTGTGGATGCTTCACAGAAAGGTTTCCCTGGACATTTCCATTGTTTGGGTACTCCTCAAGCATTTCATTTTGCCGTGCTTCTGAGCAAACAACTTCCCAGGTTCTTTTCCAGAAGCCAAGGACTCTGGCTTAGAAAGTGGACACCATGTTAATTTTTTTTCCTTAGAAAGGGATGTTTCTGTATGCCTATCCCCCTTTTCCTCAGTTACCAAGAGTCCTGCATATGATCATGTGGGAAAGGTCCAGGATCATGTTGGTGACTCCCCTTTTGGACAAGATAGCACTGGCTAACCCCTTCCCTTTCATCAGATCAGGGATGGACTTTTTTACACAGAACAAGGACTCTCATTCACCCTCATCTGGCTATCCTTCATTTGACTTTTGGGGTGATAAGGTTTTGGTTTCTTTTAGACACCATTTTTCTGAGGATGTGCTATGGGTTTTGCAGGAGGCCAGAAAACCCACTACTAGAAAATCCTTTATTGCTAAATGGAAAAGATGTTCTATTTAGTGTCACAAATATGAACATGACCATCATTCTGTAGTTCTTTCTTATTTGTGAGCTGCTGAATTCTGACCTAGCATACTCATCTGTTAAAACTCTTTTGTCAGGGATATCTGCTTGTCTGCCTTTTGAGTCTCTCATTTTCATCAGCATTTGAAGTCAGTTTTTGAAAGGTGTCCTTCATATTAGGTTTCCATAAAAAGCCAGTTCCTCCTCCTTGGGTCCTTAATTTTATTCTTGAAAAAATTAACTCAGCCACCCTTTGAGCCTTCAGTTTTTTAATCTTTGTAGCTCTGTGCTTGGAAAACTGGTTGGTTGATCGCTGTTACTTCTGCGAAGTGAGTTTTTGAAGTTCAGGCACTCATACCAGTTCTCCTTATTTGGTTTTTCACAGAGTTTCCCTTCATACCAACCTTCATTTGTGCTCAAGGTGGTTAATGATTTGTCTTTAAATCAGTTCATCCATCTTCCTTTTTTCTTCCACTTCTCAGAATGGCAATGAAAGGATCCGTTATACTTTGGATTTGCATAGACCGTTCATATATTATCTGAATAAGACTAAAGCTGTAAGGAAATTTGTGCAACTTTTTGATGTTCATCTTGTTCATCACTGCTGCAGAAGTAGCCTTAGCGTTAACTATATGCATTATATCCTGCCAAGGATTTAACAGCTGACCAACTTCCAAAGCACCTCCCATGTGCACAAACTGTTGAGCACCTTAATCCGAGCTGACCAACACACAAGTTTAGGCTCAATGCCCTTCAGAGCTTTGCTGCAGCTGAAGACTACATTAATGTGCTTTTACTGTTTTTTTTTTTTTTGTTTTTTTCCTTCCATTAAAGTAACTTCTGTGGCTTGGTAGTGTTTACTGGCAGTCTGAAACACTACCAATGTAGGGTTACCACCTGTCCCACTTTGCGAGGGACAGTCCCTCTTTGGGCAGTTGTGTCCTGACAAAAAATATTAAAAATGGCAAATGTCCTGAGATTGTATGACACAATTATTTCCTATATTTTATGTAATAGTTGCATAAAAGTTATTCTGTATCTAAAATACCTAAATGTTATAAGAAACAGAATAAGTAACTAAAATGCTACAAGAATAAGTTTTTATTAAGGCAAAACAGTTACGTTCTATCCTTTGTACTGACCGTGGGTATGTGTCGGCCTGTAAAATCTGATGTTTGTACCGAAAATGTCCCACTTTGGCCATTTGAAAAGGTGGCAACCCTATACCAATGCCACAGTCATTCCTTTCAATCACAAAAAGAAATATTTAAGCAAACAGCCTTTGTCACTACATCAGGCTAGCAATCTGCCTCAGTTGCAGGTAGGTGACTGTGCTCTGGCCATTTGTTTTACCTCAGAACACTCATTTTTCCCACCAGATCCCTCTGGTGTAGCACATACAGGCACTATGGACTGGAGGTGAACCACATCCTCTGCAGTTCTTGCGGTCCCCACAGTGGGCAAGGGAGAGCTACCTGTGGCTTGGGAAACGGGACAAAGAAGATTTCCCTTTTGTGTCAGATTGCTGTGTCCATCTCTGGGGAAACAGCTACTGCTATTAACATGGTTGGACACATTTTCCCAATCAAAAAGAAACAGAAAACCAAGTATATATTTTTCTGCTCCTCAGATTTCTTTGGATAGAAGTATTTTTTTAATTCAGGCTATTTATCCTTCTTATAAGGTAGTTTATGCTAAAAGACAGAGGGATTCCTCTTTTCCTGAAGAGATTCTTTATTCAGAATCTGAATGGCAAGATGTACGAATGGATTTGAGGTTTTTCCCTCCGATTCGGACTCAGAGGAGTGGTCAGTGTCTGATTTTCTCTTTGTAGGGTTTTCTCTTTCTGAGACTGTTACTAGAATGTGCCAGTGTTTTCCACGGTTGAAATGAAGGCTTCTCAGTCCCGCAGAAAATACAGTTGTTACAGAAGGATTTCCTAGAACATGTATCCATTCTTCCTGTCTTGTCTGCTTTTGAAGGTGTGCGTTACTGACTGCAGTTTTCTTGATAGACTGCCAGCTGCCGCTAAAAAAGAAGGCTGTATAAAGTTGCTCAGTTTTTTTAATTTATCTACAGTTCCCAAACCCTGACCCAGCATTTATAGCTTTAATTGATCCCACTGTTTTAAGCATCAAGTTAATTCCAAACCTACCCTTTCTGATAATGATGGGAAATTACTGATAGGTATGAGAAAAAAGTCTGTACTTTTGTAACTTTGATTTTTCAGAATTTTGAATGGTCAATCTTATATGTTAAAGTTTGCCAAATTGCAAAAGTGTAAAGATTTTATCTGCAGTTTCTTCTTTTGGGAAAATCATCTGCTTTAAATAACTTGGTATATTCTACTGCACAGGCTTGTACTTCTTGTTTGCAGTGTGTATTTGACTCTTGATTCTTCTTCCAGAGCTTTGACCACTGGTACTGTTTTAAGGAGGTTTGCATGGCTGCATTCTCAGACCCCCCCCCCCCCAATGCAAAGAAATTTAGTCTTTGGCCCCTCTGCTACAGAGGTGATCAAAAAGCTTTGATGAAAGGAGCAAGCTGATCCAGAGAATCTAAGATTTTTCAGCCCTCCTTTTAGAAACTGTCCAGTGGATTTTCCCTCCTCATCCAATTCTGGCAAAAAACAGAATAAACGGCCTCAACAAAAATTCAGGTAAACAGGTGTTAAAGAAGAAATGGCAAGGGGGTTCCAAAAAGAAGTCTTGAACTGGCCAAAACCAAGGACAGTCCAACAAGTCTGTGACTATTCAAAAGATCTTTTGACTCCCTCCCATCCTTGCCCCTTTTTTCTTCCAGAAAGTCTGAATCTCTGTTTTTCTCTTTGGCAGCAGATTGTTTCAGGCAAATGACTTCAGAAAATCACTCAAAGATTACAGATGGCAGTGGGAGGGAATTCCATCTTCCCAGGGCGTCATTTGTTCTCCTCTAGATCAGAATGTTCATCATATGCTGTCCCAAGGAGTGATAGAACCAGTTCCTCTTTTCCAGGTGGGGAAGGGTTTTTATTCAAGGATGTTCCTAATGCCAAAGAAAACATGCTTAGAGACCAGTTCTGGTTCTTTCTTTTCCAAAACTGGTTTGTGATAGAGCCCAAATTCAAAATGGCACTTTACAATCTGTTATCTCTTCTTTCAAGTTATCTGGTAACACTAGACTTAAAAGATGCTTATTTATTTGATGATTGTTTACCAGGATAGTCCGACTGGGCAGGTGCCCATTTTCAGCGGAGGCCTGGGGGAAAGCTATAAAGGTTACAAAGGATGCAAAAAGTACATGGCAAAAAAACATGTACAGAAAATTAAGTCATTAAGTTGATAAAAAAAATTAATTTATTCAACAAAACATTCACAGCAAATGCTCAGTTGGTTGAGAATATAAGATGAAGGTTCATTTTGTGCTGAGGTAGTTGAGAATAGAATAATCACATCCCTAGTCATCTAGACTTCAGAGGTTTCTTAATGTGATCCAGACACAAAAAACCTCATCAGTTCTCTGTTTTCCCCTTTGGACTATCCGCTGCAACAAGTGTTCACAAAGTGTGTAGCTCCAGTTACAGCTCATTGTAGGCTACACTGTATCAGCATTTTTCTATATTTAGATGACTGCTCGTCTTTGTAGAGCCTTTTTCAAAGTGTCAGGAATATCTCTCAGGTGAGAGATGTCTTACACAAGTTGAGATTTCAAAGGAGCATTCAAGTCCTTGACTCCCTGACACAGGATTGTGTTCTTAGGATGTCAACTCGGCACCTCTAGTTCAAAGAGCTTTTCTAACAAAGGAAAATATAGATCTTTATTACATCTGTTTCATGGTTTTCCACTCAGACTTTGGTCACTGTGAAGGAGTACCTCAGGATTATGGGTTTCATGGCATCTATGATTCTCATGATACCTGGCAAGCCTCCACATGAGAAAGATGCAGTGGTGTCTGAAATCTCTTTGGTCCCAACATCACCACAATTTATTTTTTCAAATCCCTGTGCTAGGGTTTGTCAGAAGAAAAATCTTTTAGTATAGAACAGATGTCCTTAAATCCAGGTCTCCCCTTCTCCCTCCCTCCCTGTTCCAAAGCAGTCAGTCACCACAAACACATTGGGCTTTTCTTGGGGAGCAGTTTCAGGAGGAATAAATGTAAAGGAGATGCTTGCCCTGATCAAAAGCACTCAGCTCTCTGAACTGTCTTTAGTCCCTGGGACCTCTTCCAAGTGGTTACAGGTAATACCACAGTCATGTGGTATATCAACAAGCAAGGAGGAACCAGGTTATATGTATGGGGCCTCTTCAAGTGATTACAGGCAATACCATAGTGATATGGCACATCAGCAGGCAAGGAGTAACTAGGTTGAAGCCCCTTTTCAGACTAGCCATGTTAGCTTGGGATGTATCGTCACACCACAATCATTGTACAGGCATCCTGTATTCCATCAGGGCAAATTTTTGCAGCAAACAAGCTAAGCAGGACCAGGGGATTCCCCTCACAAATGGAAAGTAGATTGGGGTTTGTCCAAGGTTTTATCTATCTCTGGGGAGTTCCTTCAGAGAAGAGGTGGAAAAGTCTACTTAACAGTCAACTGGTAAGATTATATTGCTGGACTTGCATGCATGAAGGCCTGGAAGACAGATGCTTTTTCTTTGGACAGGATTGTTCCTGAATTTTTTTCTACCCTTTCTACTAATATCTAGGGTACTTGCGAAGATTCAGAAGGAATACCCAAAGATCATTGTTCTGGCTCCTTTCTGACCTAGGCAACTGTGAGTTTCCCTTTTGGAAATGACCAGGAAAAATTACCACAAGCTCCCTCACAATCTGGATCTATTCACAAAAGAATAGTGAAGTTTGATATACCCAAACATCAATCATCCTTTGTTGACTGCCTGTATGATAGAGCCTCAATTCCTTTTAGGCACCTGTTTGTTAAGGAATTGCAGCATGGAGTTGAGAAAGCTTGCTACTGGGAAATCCTGTATTAGCAGAAGGTTTTCTAGCTAGTGCCAACAACATTACCAGTGATCATTCAGGGCTAGTTATTCTCTGATTTTACAGTATCTGTGCAAGTTACTATCCCATAGCCTTTTTTTTTTCGTCTGTCAGGGTTCATTGATCCGCCATTTCAGTATGTCTACCCATAGATCCTCTTTTCAATGCATTTTCATGTCAAAATGTTCTTGAAAGTGGTTTTGCAAAAGAGGCCTCCACAGTGACCCCTCTTTATGATCTTAATTTTGTTTTGGAGAACCTAACACTTGCTCCATTTGAACCAGCTAATCTGATGTTCTTAACATGGAAAACTGTTTCACTTTTGTAAGAAGGGTATCTGAGTTACAAGATCTTACAGTGATTCAACCCTGTCTTATTTTCTATAGGGACAAGGTTTTCTTTCCTGAACCTAAAATTGAGGGAGAAAGGATACTCCAGTTGTGGGGTGTCTTCAGACAACTCTGGTGCTATCTTGACAGAATGAAATCTTTCAGATATTTTGTTCAGTTGTTCATTTCTTGTAAAGGTAACAGACAACTTGTATCAAAACAGACCATTTCCAAATGGTTGTCAAAGGCTATCACCTTTTGTTATACTAGCCATAACAAATCTATTCCAGGCAGGGTCAAGGCCCACTCTAGCAAGGCCTTAGCTTCATGTGTGGCTTTTTAGAAAGGTTTGGATTCTAAAAGTATTCTAGATTGCTACTTGGTCCTCTGCACACCACACTTTCACAAAGCAGTATAAGCTTGATTCCTTCTGTAGGTCCAGATCAAGCTTTGCTTGTACAATCCTCCACTGGCTCCTGGACTGTTTTTTTTTTCCTTCCAGTTCCCAAATGTAGTTAGCCATGGTAATTTAGCGATATAGTTAAGGCCACTGCAGCAGTGATCAGTATGATGAACATTGTACAGTTGTGTAAGTTAAACTTACCATAACAGTAGATGTCTGAACGATCACTGCTGCAGTACTCACTCCTTCCATTCCTCTTGTTTTTTTTTTTATACCAGCGTGTGGGCATTTATTTTTTGTTCCAAACATTGTCCTTTCAGGGCTCCGCCTCCCTGTCTATGCTTGCAGGAAAGCTGAGAAGAACTTTAAACCCAGTCTTGTCTTTGTCAGTACAGCTTGAACTGCTTTACAATTTGGGTGTGTGGAAGGTGACCGGAAGGTTTGAAAGCTGGATGGCTGTTATATCTTTGACAGGATGTAACCTATAGAGCTAAGGCCAAGGCTATTGCAGCGGTGATCATTGAACATGTGCTATTATGGTAAGTTAACTTGCGCAACTGTACTTTTCTTTCCATACCATGAAGTTGGGTTTAGCTGATGATCTTTGTTTCTCACTGCTGCAGTCTTCACCATTGGGTTATCCATGTTGTGGTAGCCATCAGTCGGTCCGAATACCAGAGTACAGGTTTTGTGCTTCTGCTCGTGTCGCTTGCTGGGTGATGTCAGGTCGTTCGAGCTATAAAGGAGAGCAGGTGACACCATTTCCTCAGACTTTCTTGCCATGGAGCCCGAAGTAGAAGCAATTCGCAACAATGCTGGTCGGCTGTTTCCAGATTACGAACTTCAGCTGAAAACGTCTAAAGCTAAGTACCCCATTGGGGATCCTTCCTTTTTCTTGCACTAACCGATGACCAAAAAAGTAAAATAACTGTCTTACCTGTGGAGAGCAAATATTACACTGAAACTTCCATTCTTACTGCATCACTTGCTTAGGCCCGGATCACGACGTACCCCGCTGTCTGTTCTGTGCCCTCTTTAATGCTAGAACTGTTTGCCGTAGAGCTCTGTTTGTAGCCAATTATTTTCATCTTCTGGCTCTGATTACCAATATGCCATTAGTCAGTCAGCAAACCACAGATCTTCCAAAAAAAACGTAAATGTAAGGCTAGAGACAGACCGCATAAGGCCAAGCCTTCCAACGACACCACCGCTAAACAGGTTATCAGTTCTTCGGAAGCCCCTGATGCCCAACTCGATTACTTCACAAGCCTCTACTGAGACCCTTTCGGAGTCCTGTATGCCGCAGATGTCTGCATCATCTAATGAGCCTTTGGCTGTCTCGCTTTCAGTTGGGTCCGAAGCCGCTAAGCAGGCACCGGCTTCCAAGGATACCGCTCGCACTTCGGATTTCACTTCAAGGCCTTCACCCTCTCGTCGACTAACACACTGACGGCACTGAGGGATTCCCTTCAGGACAGATTTAGACCCACTCCAAAGAAAACAGCAGAAAGTCTCCATTCCACTACTCCTCCCTCTCCTCAAACTAGAATGCTTAAAATGGTGGAGGATCTAATCACTTTCATCCGGGGTAATTAGGCCACACCAGCCAAAAGGAGAAGGGAATCTTCTCCAGACATCCAGTCTGATTTAGACTCCGAGGGATCTGACTCCTCTGTTTTTGAAGAGGAAAAGCCTCTTACTGCCTATGAGGACTCAGATGCAGAAGAATCTATTCCTTCTGTTTCGCCTCCGGAGGATTTTTCCTTTGGGGAAACCCTCCACACCCTCAGGGAACACTTTCTATGGGAATCAATGGATTTCCCTCAGTCCAAGAAAAGGCTAAGAGAGTTTCTGGGCCTACCCCAGCATAAGTCTCTGGCCATCCCACCCATCTTGGAGGTTGTAGATGATGTTTACCAATAATCCAGCCTTACCCCTGACACCCTTCCACCTCCCCCCAGAAAACCAGACAGGTACTACAGGGTACCTCACTCTCATTAATTCCTCTACAGTAGTCCTATAGCAGATACAGAGGTGATTACTCAGGGGCCTAAGGGAGTTAAGGCTACCTCTGCAAAAAATCCTACTGTCTCAAAGAATCCAGGCCCCTAGACAGATAGGATAAAAAAGTATATACCTCTGTAACTTTAACTATAAGGGCTCTCAACTGTCAGTTCCATATGTTAAAATATTGGCAGCACACTTTGCAACTTTTGAACCAGAAAATTTCTGCTTTACCAGATTTTGCCAATAATAGAGATAGCAGAATTACTGCACTCTTCATCACAGATGGCAAAGCACTGCTTGCACTGTGGATTTGATGCCCTAGAAGCTTCTAGCAGTGCAGCAGTGATGGGATCTGTTATCAGAAAACATCCATGGTTGAAGGAACAACCTCTCCCTGATCATGACATAGCTAAAATCATGGATTCATCTCTTGACAAAGACTGCTTGTTCGGAAAGAAAACTGAAGAGGTACTTAAAAAGATGGAAGATAAAGCAAAATCTATGCAGACTGTTAAAGATTTCCTTCAAGTTCAATGTCCTAGGTTCACTGGAAATTTTCCCTCTAAACACTGGCCCTTTCCTGCACCTAACAGGCAGGCACAAGAGAAAACCCCTAGGGACAGACCCACCAGGGCTCAAACTCAGGGCCAGCAAAGAACTAAACAGTGCCCCCCCCTCTAACTCTAGAGTAGGCGGTCAAAAACAACCCTGTATGCTAAAAACTCAATGACTACCTTTCCCATCTCTGCCTGCCTCCACCACACCAAAAGTTAGGAGGAAGGCTATCTCTTTGCAGAGAAAATTGGAACTTTATAACAAAAGATCAATTGGGTCTTAAAACTCATTGCTCAGGAGGTACAAATTCAATTTCTAAGAATTACCACCTCCAAGAGGGTACCCAGACCTACCTTCAAACCAGTGGGCAGAAGAACCAAAACAAGTGCAAAACCTAATAGCTCTAGGGACAGTAGATCCTTTGCCTCCAGAACAAGTTGCAAAAGGATTCTATTCCAGACTATTCCTTGTTCCCAGGAAAGAGAACTCGGCGTCCCATCCTGGACCTATCCTTTCTCAATACTTTCCTGGTAATCTGAAAATTCAAAATGTTTACATTACAACAGCTTCTACCTATGCTGCCAAACAAAGCTTGGATGGTCACCTTAGACCTAAAGGAAGCTTACCTGCACATCCCAATAAAGGGAATCATGCAGAAAATTCTTGCGCTTTAGAGCAGGATCATTACACTTTCAATTCTCTGCTTTGTCATTTGGCTTATCTACTGCTCCCAGGGTATTCACCAAATGTCTAGCTCCTGCCATTGCTTTTTGCAGGCAAAACAATGTACAGATTTACCCTTACCTGGATGACTGCCTCATCCAGGCAGACTGCAAGGAACTGCTCCTGCAGCATCTCTCATTTGTAAAAGCCCTACTCACCTCTCTGGGGTTCACTATCAATGAAAGGAAATCAAAACAGACACCTACCAGGAAAATCATATTTCTAGGAGCCTTATTGGACACAGAACAGCAAATGGCCTTTCTGTCCCCAGAAAACGTTTCCTACCAAAATACTTCACTACTCTGGCCTACCAAACCCAGCTTTCTGCCAGGGGATTCCTGAAAGCTGTAGGGTACAGCACCTCATGCATCCTCCTGGTACCTCTGGCCAGACTGCACATTTGGAAAATTCAGTGGTACCTAACTATGGTGTCAACGCTCAACCTCTGGACACCTCCCTGCCTGTGATCCCTTGCATAAGATCAGAGTTTCTCTGGTGGGTCCAGGCCTGTGCTCTAAACAAGGGACTTGCATTCACCCTCCATCCATCAGACCAGACCATAACTACAGATGCTTCAGACATAGCATGGGGTGCCCACCTACAAGGCAGATGCGTCCAAGGTCTCTGGGATGCTCAAATACTACCCTTGCACATCAACCAAAAGGAAATGATAGCAGTGCAAAACTCTTTGGCATCCTTCAAACCCAACCTCAAACCAGGGGTTCTCATAAAAACAGATAACACCACAGTCATGTGGTACATTGACAAACAGGGAAGGACTCAATCTTACCCCTTGTACAGACTAGCCATGAACCCGTGTCTAGTAGCCTCATCCATGGGACTACATCTTGTAGCCCAATACCTACCGGGCATCAACAACACCCTAGCAGACCACTTAAGCAGAAACCTGCTGGACCTTCACGAATGGCAAATCCACAGACATTTTTCTGCAAATTACCCACACATGAGGGCCCCCCCAGGTGGACCACTTTCTGCACAAAGGGAGTATCACCTGACCTGAAAGGTTGATGCCCTGACCTTCCCTTGGAATACCCTCTTTGTGTATGCATTCTTACCTCTTCCTCTCATTCCAAAAGTATTAATCCAGATAAGGGAGGGAAAAAAAAACAAAAGCAATACTTATTGCCTCATATTGCCCTGGACAGCATTGGTACCCACTGCTGCGCAGCCTATCTTTCCAACACCCCTGGCAGCTACCTCTGATACCTCACCTGTTATCCCTGGGGGGGGGGGGGGGGACAATGCTGTACCCAGACTTTCAGACATTCAAGCTCTCAGCATGGCTTATTCTACTATAACCAACAAGGAATCTATGCTAAGCAAGCAAGTTCTTGACATCACAGAAGCCAGAAGGCCCAGCACCAGAAAACCTTACGCTGGAAAATGGAAAAGATTCTGCTCCTGGAGCCAGTCCAAGGGGGCAGACATTCATCTGCCCTCCATTCCTCTTATTCTAGATTATTCTTAATAAGGGTCTCTCTCCTCCTCCTCCATAAAGATCCATGCCTCTACCATCTCAGAACACTTCGATACAGAACAGCCATTTTTCTCCCACCCTCTTATCAAACAATTCCCTAGAGGAACCTCTAATATCAGGCCTCCCAGAAGACACTCCACCCCAGCCTGGGATCTGAAGTATGTTTTAGAAAAGTCTACTCTGTCCCCCTTCGAGCCTGCAGCATCCTCAGAATTAAAGTACCTCTCTTGGAAGACTGCCTTTCTCCTGGCTATCACTTCAGCCAGGAGAGTATCAGAGCTTCAAACTTTAATGGCCATTGAGACATTTAGCATCTTCCATGCAGACAGGGTCTCCCTGAGAACCAACCCCACCTTCATGCCAAAGTAGTTTTGGATGTTACCCTCAACCAGGCCATCTACCTGCCCACCTTCTTCCCTAACCCTCAGAACAAGGAGGAAAGGATACTGCATTCTTTGGATGTGCACAGGCAACTCAGATTCTGTCTTGATTGTACAAACAAATTCAGGAAAACTGACCAGCTCTTGGTCAGGTTTAAAACAGAAGGACACAGGGGAAACCAATACCCAAACAGACCATTTCCAAATGGATAGCACTCTGTATCCAATTTTGCTACTCCTTGCATGGAAAACATCCCTTAGGACCATCAGAACCCATTCCAGTAGAGCAACCTGTACTTCCACAGCATTCCTTAGAGGGGTACCCACCAAGGGCATTCTGGAAGCTGCCACATGAACTTCAGTCCACACCTTCACCAGGCATTACCATCTGAATGTCTGGTGTGGTCTCTTTCAAAGCCCCCGAGCCAGTGGAAACCATTACTCAAACCGCTGAATCACTTACTAATGCCTTCTACCAGCACCTCCAGGACTGCATGGATCAGGCAATCCCAAACAAAACAAAGACTCTTTGTACCAAAGGCAAGCATCCAGTCTGGTGGACCCCAGCCAAAAACAAGCTTTACAACAAAAGGAAAAAGCTACTACAAGATAGAGCAAAATCCATAAAAGGGAAGACACCCTTGATCATTATAAGTAAAAAACTGAGATCTCTCATAAAAGCATCCAAGGCAAATTTTGAGAGAAAAATCACTAAGGACTCAAAAGACAATCATAAGACCTTTTTTAGCTATGTCAGAAACCTGGGAGGAAACTCCCAGATATGCTCAGAATTACTCCAAAATGATGTAAAAATCACGGAACCTACAGACATTGCCAACATACTGGCTGACAGGTTCAGTGCAAATTTCTCCCCCCCACCCCAAAAGGAAAGATATCTGTACCAGAGGACTGTAGTCCCCCAAACATCTCAAATGCTCAGGTGAGAACTGCTCTCCCCAAGGCGAAAAACACAGCATCCATGGGACCAGATGGTGTCCCTGGTTGTGTGCTCCACAAACTCAATGAGGAATTAAACCCGCAGTTAGGGCAACTGTTTAATCTTAGTCTCACCTCAGGATACGTACCCAAGGAGTGGTGTACGGTAACGGTGGTCCCACTTCACAAAGGAGGTGCCTCCACTGACCCCGGAAACTACCGTCCCATCAGCTTGACAAGCCTGGTCTGCAAAGCTATGGAGAGGATCACAATGGAACTCATAAATAAAGACATAGGGAACTTGCAGACGTTGGAACCAACCCAGTTTGGCTTTGTCAAGGGCAGATCATGCCTTTTAAACTTGGTTGACTTTTTCGAAACAGTCACCAAGGCCATTGACGAGGGCAAGGCAGTCCACACAGCCTACCTTGACCTGGCAAAGGCTTTCGACACAATACCCCACTCGGGTATCATTGAAAAACTCACCAGCTTAAATGTAAACCCATACGTCACAAGATGGATTGCAAACTGGCTAAGTGACAGAACCCACAGGGTCAAAGTTGCTGGCGCCATGTCAGACTCCAAGCCTGTCACAAGTGGTGTGCCACAGGGCTCAGTCCTGGGCCCACTCTTGTTCGGCATCTACTTTTCAGAAGTACAGGCAAACACAGGAGGATTATGGCTGACAAAGTTTGCAGATGACTGCAAACTGGGCACCATAGTTGAAAACCCATCTGACACAGACATCCTTCAGAAGGGTCTCATAGAAACGGATAACTGGTGCCAGAGCCATGACCTAAAGTTAAACGCCAAAAAATGCATAGTCATTCCCTTCGGGAAAAACAAGGTTACCCCTAGTTACCATATAGGTGGCAATCCACTAAGCAAAGAAGAGGTTATCCAGGATCTGGGGACCCAGGTTGACAGTAACCTTTCGTTTGACACTCACGTTGCCAAAGTAGTTAGGAAGACCTTCTACATTGCCCACCTGATCATGAAGGGATTCACATCTAGATCAAGGGAGGTCATCGTTCCCCTGTACTCATCACTCATCAGACCAATGATTGAGTACAATGCCCCATTCGGACACTTGCAGCAATTGGAAAGGCCCCAAAAGTTCCTCACTAAAAGGATAAAGGGTCTCAAAAATATGTCTTATGCTGCCCAACTGAAGGAACTCCAGCTCTATTCAATTGCTTACCGACTGCTCAGAGGTGACCTGTGCCTGACATACAAGGCCATGTCCAACCCGGAATTAATGAACATGCTTCACCTCAAAAAATCTAAATCCATCAGAACTACAAGGGCAAGAGACTTAAACCTCGACACGGCTATTAATAGGACGTGCTGGAGGGACAGATTCATCACCCAGAGACTCCCTATGCTGTGGAACAAAATCCCGGTTCATGTGAGGCAGAGCACCTCGCTGGCCTTGTTCAAGAGAAATCTTGACCAATGGATGGGAGATTGCAGGTATACCCCAGGGATAACCTCAGTGTCACTGCTTGACAGAGGCACAGCAAAATAATGGGCATAGTATCCTTCAAACTAAAGGGGTGGCGAAAGCCACAAAACTCTGGGCTAGGCTTATAAAAGCCCTAGGGCAGATAGCCTAGTATGAACCTATGAATCTATTCTCAAAAGCTAGGGCTGGGTTTGCCTCTGCAATTCTGCAGGGCATGATCTCCCAATCTTAAGTTTCTATCAACCTTCCACCCTTCTTCTCAGCTTTGGGAATCTTCCCAATGGTGAAGACTGCAGCAGTGAAAAATGAAGAACATAGTACAGTTGTGTACGCTTACCATAAATGTAGATGTTTGTGTTTTCTCACTGCTGCAGTCATGCTTCCCTCCCTCCTTCCCCCTGATATCTGCTGTTCCTAGAGAGACACATTTTTATGGAGGTCTCTTACTCCAGGACTACTAATAATTATTAAAATTGGACAACTTTGGTTAAGGCAAGAAAAACTGAGGTAATGACATCGTCTGCTCTCCTTTATAACTTGGACGACCTGATGTCACCCAGCAAGCGACAGCAACCGACGCACAAAACCTTGACTCTGGTATTCGGACTGAGGGCTACCACAGCATGGATAAACCCAATAGTGAAGACTGCAGCAGTGAGAACACTCGAACATCTACATTTATGGTAAGTGTACACAACTGTACTTTTCTAAGCGAACCGTCTCCTCTTGGAATTCTAAGGCCATTTCTTTTTGCCATTCTTTTCGTGGTGAGCATTTTTTTTCTTCTGTTCATGCACATTCTACCAGGGGGTGGACTCTCTCTTGGTGTTTTTTTTAAGGGTCTGAGTACTAGATCCATTTTGAAAGCTTCTGCTTGGCCTTCTGTACACATGTTTATTATCACTACAAGGTGGCTGTGATTTCTTGGTCCAGAGCTGGTTTTGCCAGGGTTATTCTGCATTGTTTACTGGAGAGCTTCTCTGAGATTTTTTTCCTCCCAATCTCTCCAGTAGCTTTTGTACTCTCAGTTTAGTAAGGTATGTGCTCTCACTTTATTAAGGTATACTGCAGCAGTGATAAGTAGGGACATTGTACAGTTGTTTTAGTTTTTCTCAAATACTAGGTGTCCTACTTATCACTGTTGCATTAGTCCTTCCCACTTTCCCCTTTTCTGGTCTGTTCCTTTCCCTCTGGCAAAGGCGTCCTCCTCCTCTTCTTTCTGAATATACATGTGCTTCCTTTTCTTTTTGGGTTGCTTTGGTTCTCCTGGGGCAATTTCAGTTCTGAGGATTAGAATGCATGGCGTATGCACCCTAGGCTTTGTACATAGGGAATACATGTGATGAATGACACCTGGAAGTAGCTAAGGCTTTGGTATGCTGGCCGGACATCCAGCTATCCTCTGCAGAATATCCTTTTAGTAAGGAATAATGCAACAGTAATTTGTAAGATGTCTACTGTTAATGTAAGATCTTACACAACTGTCTTTTCTCTTCTAGATGTCTCTTCTTTTTGGAGAAACCTTAAAACCCATGAGGGCTTTTGTGGACAGAACTGTACTAAAGCAGTGCCCCACTGAGTATCTGGAGAAAGAGAATGAATCTTTTTTTCTCATCCCTCCTCTTGAGCTTGTCATCAGGGATAGTAGACACCTGGAATCTGCTCTTGTGGCTCCCAGGAAAGCACATCTCCTGTAAGCCCCAAGTAGAGGCACTAAGACTGAGTAGGTGGTCTGGAATTAATGCTTGTGTAGTCTGTCTTGTCGAGAGCATGACCAAAAGATGACTATTTTGCCACTTTATTGCCTGTCAAATATTTTAAACGTTTTGAGTTTTTTTTTTTTTTTTTTTTACCTTTTTGATTCTGGGACTTTGATCCCTCAGATCTTATCTGTCCAGGTTTTGGTTCTTCCTAGTGGATCTTTCTGTGGAAAAACTTCAGCCTTCACGGAGTCTAAGTTCATGGGATAGCTTGTCAGGCTGTTGCCTTTGGCTTCTACTATAGGTTTCCATGTAGCTCACTGTAATTTTGACTGTGATGTGATCCTTGTTAAAGCAACAACCTTAAGCATGTGCCTATATTTGGATGTCTTAGCTGAGGTGGGTGGGTTTGGCATAATGGTTAACAGCTTTACCTCATAAACATAAGGTACACGATTTGATTCTAACCTCAGGTTACTGACCAGGTTTAAAAATGGCCCTTAAGGGCCGTTAGCCTAGTATTCACTTATGAGACCCTCCCTTAAGAAGCAGCTTAGTCAAGGCCACTATAATACTTCTTTCTGGGAGGAGGTTTTGTTTCACCATCCATCTCAGGACCCAGTAGATAACTGCCTAAAAAGAAAACAAGCCTTCACCACTTTAGATTACCTTTGCGGACCTCAGCTGGCCTCGTGTTCTAGGCCTTAAATCAACCTCCAACATGGAAAAAATGCATTGCTCCTTACAGACCATGTAGAGTTTCTGTTCTGGGCATCAGATAGTCCTGCCCCATCCTGGTGACAGTTAAGTTGACCATTACATTGGGCACACTCCTGACACTTATTTAGTTCTGTCCTTCTGGGTAGTTTGCCCTAGTTTGGAGGGTCATCACAAAATGTCAATAAGTTCTCTCCATGGTTGCTGTGTCTTAAGAACTCTTCATTTCTGTCCCATGAATGGCTTTGCTCAAAAAACACTTGTGGTATTAACTGCCTTGTAGAAGAAACTTAAGTTCTCATACCCGAATGACTATCCTCTGGTCAGCATGTTAAGTTACTCCAGCGGTGGCTTTCCTTAGAGCAGAGTCTACTGTACCGGTAGTCCCAGGTGAGATAACTGTAAACTGAGCAGAGTATTCTGTGAGTCTGTCTCAGAATATTACCTTCAGTGTTTCTGTAACACAGCCCTTTGCCTGCAGTTCTTGCCAGCATGTTGAGGACTCAGATTATACAGGCTCATATCCTTCTGGTCTTGATAACATTGGTTATTTTCACTGTATCTTTCTTGCTTTTGGGTATTGCAGTGGGTTGTAAGATGCTCACACATTTTCTGTTTGTGTCAGACCCCCTGCCACTGGGCACTGGAATGGTAGGCTGTGCTATTTTTATAACAAGAAGCTCATTTTCCTGCTTCTGGACATGTTGCAAATGTTTGACAGATACTTCCCTAGTATTACGAAGATCTTACCTCCGCTCATTCACTGTTCAAGTAGTGGTCACCCCAGAAGTGGGGTTTCTGCTATTTGGTCTGTTGCAAGAAATTCGGACAGTTTCACCACCATACTGTGTGCAGACTAATTGTGGTCATAAGCAACATCATCACATCTCTGTACTGTTGCACAGCTCTGAGTGATATGTAGTGTAACAAAGAAAAAAAATGTGAACAGGAAACAATGCAGGGGACAGGAGAGCAGGTTTTAAATGTTTTATGGTGTGAAAAGCATGCATAATTTAACTTTTGTGGGAGAACTGCTTTTGTTGCACAGAAAACACATGCAGTAAAACTTTGTATAGTAAGGAAGCTGCTTCTTTTAGGGATAATTAGTGACGAGATGCTCATCAAGTGATTAATAAAAATAATTAATTAGTGCCTAATAGCCATGTGCTCAAATCAATCGGTAGATGGGGAAATGCCAGTTTTATATCTACTAAGGTTACTACTAGTTGACATGATCAGTGACACTACATCTAGGTATATCCTAAATTAAATATACATTTTCTCCATAGGGTTAAATATTGCTTTAGTGGAGATGGATCATTGTCCATCCTTCTTTCATTTGTTTTTCTGTAATGAGAGACAAATCTGTCCATAGTTCATTACCTTGGGAAAGACTACAAGAAAAACAAATACATTTTTTTCTTTCTACTTCACATGATATTGATGTGCACTTCTAAATAAATGGTCACATTCTTAAATTAAATAGTCAGTGCACAAATACCATTTTTTGAGGAAATAAAATTCTGTATAAACAGTTCAATATCAAGAAGACATTTCTGTGTAACCGTACTATATACTAGAACCTACCCTTATGCCAGTTAATTTAGTATGGCTATACATACGAGCGCATACGTTTACATACATATTTTATATTTGCGCACACACACACACACACACACACACACACACACACACACACACACACACACACACTATTCTGATTAATTGGAGGGTACAATTTGTAATGTGCTTTTCCATGGTCTAAGTTTACAAACTGCTGTAATGTGTAACATCTGATGTCCTTCTATTCAAATGTTGCAGTATTCATAACAGTAGGGAGTTGCTGCCTGCAGCGCCACCTTCCAGCCAGTATACCAAAGTCTTTGTTTCAGGAGGGTACATGTGACGTCCCTTGTCAGGGCCTTAAACCGACATAGGGTATAAAGGTGACGTCTGCACGCACGCTCCTCAGAAGTTTCCTGCTGCAGTGAATGCAGGACTCCTGTTCGCCAGTTCTGAAAACAGATCGCGTTTTCCGATGACCGTTAAGTCTCCAGGCCAGACGACCATTCTGCCGATACAGATAAGTGTCCTGTTAGGTTTTTTCATTACCTTTGATTATTAAGTCTTACATGTCAGCTAAAAAGGGGAAGTGTGCTTGTGGGAGACAAGTTTCTCACAAGGACGGACACGAGTAGTGCGTGATTTGCTTAGGTGAGGCCCACGACTATACGTCCTGCCTTATTTGCAAATCATTCATATCGAAAACCCTTCGTAGCCATCTTGCTGCACTTAAGTTGTATTTAAAAAATCAGAGACTCCGACATCTTGCACTTGGTATGGAAGGGGGAGGGGAGGTATGTCCGAACAGCCACCTAGGAAGAAGGCCAAGAAAGTTGGGCCGGAATCCCACGCTGCACCTCAGGCGTCTGAGAAGGTTCTTGAGGCTGATGAAAGCCAGGGATCTTTCTAGACATCTTTTTCCATGCCAGGCCCAGGAACCTCAGTGGAAGCTGGGGTGGCGGAAACTTATAGTATGTCCGCTGAGGCTGCCCAGCCATCTGGTCCTGATGGCGGTAGAGAACTATGGCTCAGTCTTTCGGAGGGCCTTGCTCCTTCACTTCCACCCAGGCAGATGTCTGCTCCAATTCTCTCCCCATCAGTTACTCCCTTAAAGAAAAAGCAAAAAGTTAAACACTGTGAAACCCAACCAGTTCTGGATGGGAAATGTTTTCTCAAAGTCTTTTTTAAGGCCTTTCAGGCCTTACAGACACAACAGGCCCCACCAGCCCCCTCACCTCTACCTAACTTACAGGTATCAGAGGAGTACTCCTCTTCAGATGAATCTGTCTCGTATGAATCCCAAATAGAATCCCCAAAAGATTTCATCACCCCAGAGGAGGAAGATTCCATTATTCCCGAGTCTCCAGGGGAAGAAATTACCCTTGAAGACACAATCTCCCTTATGAGGGAGCATTTTAAATGGCAAGCATCTGAAGTGTCTGACATCAAGAAAAGGTACTTCGACCTTTTACAAATGAAGCAACCTTTTCCTTCAGCAGTGGCCCCCTTGCTACCTGCCTTCCAGGCTGCCTTCTTGGCTGCTTCTCTATCCCCTGACTCTTAATCACCAGCTTCCAATGACCAGACCAATTCTACAAGGTCCCTCAGGACTCCCAGTACCTCTGTAGGAACCCACCAGCAGACCCAGCAGTTATTGCTATCTCTGCTGACAAATCATCTAGGCAACTACCTTCAACTGATGGTTAGATATGTCCTGGATACCATACCAAGGCCTCCTCATTACTGTCTGAAGCTCCAGATTCTCCCATCAAAGCACAATTAAATACCCTCCTCTCCACTGCATCCCAAGTAACTAGGCACTCCATAAAGTGCAGTTATGATGCTGTGGAAGCCTCATCTAAGTCTGCTGCATCTGGATCAGTCTTGAGGCGATACTCTTGGATGAGACTACAACCCCTACCCATGGATATGCAAACAAAATTATTGGATGCACCCCTAGATAACAAAGCTCTGTTTGGACAAGCCTCAGCAGAACTCCCTTCAAGAAAAAAAGGGTAAGGAACTGCAAAACTTTAAACACTTACTGGTGTCTCCTATTCCAAGATAACCACAGGAAATTACCCACAGAAACCTTTCTTTGTCAGAAGGCAGTCCTCTCACTCTGCTCCACAGTCTAAAGGACACAGATAAACCAGGAAAAACTATATTCCTAGATTTCTAACCAGTTCATCCACTATGCCCTTTTGAGGCCAGTGTGAGCACTCCAGACCGCCTCCTTTGTGACTACCCACCCTTACACCAAAATATCCCAGTTCCCTCTGTCTCACCCTCTCCCTTCCCTCCTGGTGGATAATTGCATCAGAACAGTGGGTACTCTCCATCATTAAGTCAGGCTATTTCATAACTTGGTGGATGCTATGCCCCTTTCATGGTATCCCTCAACCACCTGCAAGCCAAACCCACCTTTTTCCACCCATCATTCAACTACTTTTAGATGAAGGTACCATGCCATCAAAGAAACTTAGGCTTTCATTCCAGAATGTTTCTGGTACCAAGGAAGGATGGCCCATGGAGACCAATCCTAGACGTATCCTTTCTAAACCTCTTTCTCAAAGTTCCCAGTTTCAAAATGATTACCTTACCCCTGCTATTACCACTCATCCCAACTTGGGCTTTCATGGTAGCCTTGAATTTGAAGGATGTCTACCTACACAGCCCTATTTACCCAGATTACAGGAAATACCTCCGATTTGCAATAGGCTGTTGCCATTTGCAATTCTCTGCCTTGCCCTTTGTGAAGACTTGGGGAACAGCAGAGAGTCCAAAGTGCCTGGCCACCATCATCGCACACTGCAGGACTCAGGGTATTCAGATATACCCATACCTGGACGGCCTGCTCATTCTTCAAGACCACCCAGTCCTCCTACTTCACCTACAACAGGTAAACTCCATCCTATCTCAGCTAGGCTTCACTATAAATCATGAAAAGTCTCACCTGATCCCCTCCCAAGACCTGGTTTTCTTGGGGTGCAGGATCAGAACAGACAAAATGAAAGCCTTCATTCCAGATCAAAGAATCCAAGAACTTTGTCTATACTTCCAAAATCTTCTCTCACACACTTCCTTGCCAGCTCGAGAAATTTTAAGAGTTCTAGGCCACGTGGCATCACTCATACCCATGTTGCTCCTGGCAAAACTCCACATGTGGAAAATCCAGTGGGTCCTGAAAAACTTATCGAGCCAACACTCCCAGCCCCTGGATACCCCCCCCCTTACTTGAATGTTTGAAGAAGGAACTCCAGTGGTGGACATCCGCTCTCCACTTCAACCAAGGGACACACCTTCAGGACCCTACGCCCCTCCAACAGGTCTCCACAGATTCTTCTGACCTGGGGTGGAGGGGGCAGTGCTACATTCAAGCCAAAAACAACTCTCGGTGCAAGGCACTCGGCCCAACCCAAGACAAAAGGACCATATCAACATCAAAGAAATGAGGGCTTTACACTTGGCCCTATTAACTTTCAAATCAGCTCTCCAGCCAGGTACCCTGAAAGTAATCACAGACAAATATGATGGTCCTGTGGTACATAAACAAGCAGGGGGGAACAAAGTCCTACCCTCTGTGCAACCTAGCAGTCCAGATCTGGAACCTAGCAGTATCTCTCCACATTCATCTGGTAGCTGTTTATATCCCTTCAACAGAGAATGTCATGGCAGACTTCCTGAGCAGAACTTCAGCTCCAAGTCACGAATGGAGGCTTCACAGGGAGGTATTTCTGGACATAATCCACAGGTGGGGTATTCCACAAGCAGATGTTTTTGCCTCCACCCAGAACAGACAGATGCCCAAATTCTGCACAAAGGATCTGCATCCACAAGCATGGAAAGTGGACGCATTCTCCTCCTCATGGGTGGGAATGTTCCTCTCTGCTTTTCCCCCTTCACCTTAATTCAGAAAGTCCTACTGAAAATACAGAAGGACAACCCAAAAGTCCTACTGCTGACACTCCTTTGGCCTTGGTTCCCCTCCTACTCATACTAGCCAAGGGCAATCATCACAGGTTACCCCACTGAATAGACCTGCTCACACTGGACAAGGGGATCCCTACTACACCCTCAGGTAAACAATCTGAAATTAACCTTATGGGTGATGGGGTTTTGATCCCCTACAGACACCTATACTCAGAGGATGTGCTCAGTGTTCTGCAGGAGGCCAGAAAATCTAGTACCAGGAGAAATTATGTATCCAAATGGAACAGATTCTCCCACTGGTGTCAACGAAAAAAACAGGATCCTCTGACTATCTCCATACCTATGGTCCTGTCCTGCTTGTGTGGGCCACTTCATTCAGGACTAACATACTCATCAGTCAAAGTTCATTTATCTGCCTTCTTTGGCTGTCTGCCTATCTCCCCTCCTCTGACTTCCAGACTGGAGGTCAAACTTTTCCTCAAAGGTGGTGTTCACATCAGGCCTCCCAGGAAACCTGTACCACCCCCATTGGGACCTGAACTTTGTACTAGAAAAACTTACATTGCCACCCTTTGAACCAGCCCATTCAGTATCCCAGAAGCTATGCACACTAAAAACAGTGCTACTACTGGCTCTTACATCCGCCAGGAGGGTCTCGGAGATGCAAGCTGTCATGGTTACCTCCCCCTACCTTGTTTTCCAAAAGGACAGAGTTGCTCTCAGAACCAACCCTTCATTTATGCCTAAGGTGGTTAATGAACTTTCACTAAACCAGACCATTAACCTACCGGTATTCTACCCGCAACCACAAAACTCCTCAAAGGACTCTGCAATCCTTGGATGTCCACAGACAACTGAGGTATTACCTAGACAAAACAAAACCTATCAGAAAGTCGGATCAACTTTTCATCTCCTTCCACCCGAGAGCTCTAGGGAAAGCAGTCACCAAGCAAACCATCTCTTCATGGATTTCAAAATCCATTACCTTATGCTACTCATACCATGGTAAATCCTTGCACGGTCAAGTTAAACCTTACTCCACCAGGGCAGCTGCTTCCTAAGCTGCCTTTTTCAAAGGAATTGACTATGCTTCCATCCTAGAAGCTGCCACTTGGACTTCTGTCCGCACATGTACCAAACATTACAAACTGGACCCAGTTCCTAGAGCTAGGGCAGGGTTTTCCAGGTCCATTATCCAAGGGCTCATTGACCAGGGAACCCAATCCTCCATCCAGAACCATACCTAAAAGCTCTGGTACTCTCCCTACGGTTATGAATGCTGCAACATGTGAATAGAAGGACAAAGAATAGTTGTATAAGAACTTACTATAACCTTAGATGTCCTTCTCTTCCATGTTGCAGTATTCAGTCCCCTCCACCTACCCCTCTACCTCACCAGATTACATACCATGCTGATTTGTGGGGACATAACCCTTCTATCCTCCAGTTCTCCACTAAACACAAACTTCCTGCTACCCTCATTCTAGCCTGCATGTAATCCTAAGGGGTACCTTGGGACCCTTCTACCCACAGGAGTACTACTATATGCGACAGTTAATACTGATGAGAGTGCGTGTAGACGTCACCTTTATACCCTACATCGCTTTATGGCCCTGACAAGGGATGTCATATGTACCCTCCTGAAGCAAAGACTTTGGTATACTGTCCGGAAGGCGGTGCTGCAGGCAGCACCTCCCTACTGTTATGAGTACTGCAACATGGAAGAGAAGGACATCTAAGGTTATGGTAAATTCTTACACAACTATTCTTATCTCACTATATCTGTAGCCTGTACTTATACATTAACATATGAACATATTCTTTTGTAACACATGGAGCTTTTCTTCCAGAAACTATTGAAAAGATGTATTTTTTTCCAACTACCTGAGAAAATAAATGGAAATGAAATAACTGAGTAAATGTATTATCTGTACATAACCTCTTCAGGTGTGCATACCCACTATGGGGGGAGAAGTGATGGTGCAGAACCACCATTATTCTGTAACTGCCCATGATACAACTGTGACATTCAGAATGAATCAGTAGATCTGCAGGTAACTGGTGCAGGTGCAGATGGCTGCTACCCACAGCATTGTGGTGATGATGGCTTGCAGAAAGATGTGCATCGGCTGCACAGTGGTAATGAGTGTAAGAACAGGGAGCACACATTTCCACTGAGGCTGCTGATGGCAAATGTTGCCTTCATAAGTGCATCCATATGGGTTCTAATATAAGATGGTTGGGCACAGGTCTTCCTAAGTCACACTAAACAGACCAATGGGGAAACAGCATCAGTGCTATCTGTGGACACATGGTTTGCCTCCTGCTGTCAATGACATCTCACAGTTCTTGGGCTTCACTGTTCTTTTAGCTCAGGACTTGGGGCACCTAATCTGGCTGCACATGCATAATCCCCTTACTCTATCTCTTCCATTGCCTGTGGACACTTACTACCCATAGTTATGGGGATCATATCCAGGTCATAGGCTGCACCATTCATCAGCCTTAACAGATGGGATGCCCTCACAGGGGGCATGCACATGGTCCTGTAATTTTATCTCTTCCTTACCACAGACTGATGAAGCAAGCCAGCACATAGTAGATACCTGCAACAGTCATGTTGTGGCAGGATTGGATGGGAGAAAGGAAATTCACCCCGGGAATCACGTCAGTCGCCCTGCTAGACAGGGGTCCAGGGAAGTAAATAGTGTGGGAAGAAATAGCTCGGGAATTGTTATGGCTAGGCTTGTATAGGCCCTAGGACTGATGGCCTAGTACCAACCTATGAACCTATGGATGAACCCACCACCAGCGTATGCGATCCCGATTCCTTACAACCTCTGAGCAAGTAGCAACTGTGTTCACCTCCTTTGACCCTACCCTATATTGTAATGTTGCGGTCACCTGGAACCGTGCCCCCCTCCAAACATGTGCAAGTGATGACTGCCTAGATGATCCCCTAACGTGTGTATATAATGGATGTCAGATGCGCAGCAAGGCCAGTCCATAAACTACATAAACTAGGTGTGACATCCTAAGCGTCGTTTTATTCTGCGATGTCTTTGTCATGGCTGATAGTTATGGCTTATGGCCAATGTGCTGTCTTTTTTGCCAGTGCTGTAGTGTGTTGCTTCTGCCACTGCCTTGGCTGTGATACAGCTGCTGCATGTTCTTCCCCTAATTCTCTCCATCCTGCCCTTCTTTTCCTCCAACATTGACAGGCATAGCAGATGCTGCCATGATGTTCATCTGCTGCTTTGTTTATACAATACTATGTTGTGGAGCATGGCACATATCAAAGATATCTCACAGCATGTGTGTGAACTACATTAAAGTTCTCCTTTTGGTGTCTAAACACTGGACATGTCTACTCAGTGCCTTAAGTACATTGTCCACTGCCTTTCATGCTTCCACAGGTGGTGTTACACACATTTTTCTCATGGTCTGGAGGTTGGGTAAAAGGATAGTCATTCAAGATTTACGGGCATATCTGGCATTGCCTGCAGCACACAGTGGACAGCATATTATATGTGGCCTGCTCCTTGCATGTAGTGTTACCTATGTGCATCTGTGGAGCTGCCAACCAGGTGATCCTGTGGGAAGTCCTGTCTTACTGACCCTTGATATGCTTCTAAAGTGTGACTCTTATGAATTGCTCGTGATATGTAGATGCATTAGAGATAGTGCCTTGGACATTACAGACCATCTGACAGTTTAGGGAGGAAAACTTTAATATACCACAGGACTCTTGACTTGCTGAGTCATGGATAGAAACATGGACTTCCAGGGCTGCTGGGAAATGGGCTATGCCATAAGACGTCCACATGGTATTGGTGCTCTCCTTTCCTGGAGAACTACATATGCTCCCTTACATGTTGTGGCATAATGTCAAGAAACCTGTTTAAGATTCTTGAGGCTTACCTCTGCAGGACCTCCAAGATGTCTCTGTCATGTGTCTGGAAAGCGTCTGTCTCCAAGATGCTAATGCTACACATTTGTATCCACAGGTATAGCCATACCATGCTACCACTTGATTTCTCTTCTAGGTGACCTAGTTTGACTAGCTCACTTAAAGCATCTCTCTCCATTCAGTAGTAGTCCACAGTCTGTTGATCTGTGAGCTGTTGATATGTCTGGAACTGTTTGTATCTTTTCCTTTGGTATGGATGTCTTAATGCACTCTTATGGCAGTTTCTGGTATGTGCTGCTGTTCCACCACTGCTTTTCCTAAATGGCTGCTGTCATATACTTCATATATCTGTTCAAAATGGGTGTGCACCACCACCATTTTATGTATTTCTGAATTGGTCCACCATTTGGCTTTTTTAGTTTGTATGATTGTGATTCTTTTTCATGCGTTTCTCATTTACTTGTTATTATGCAGCTGGTAACATGTGCTGCATACCACACTGTTTTAATCATTTCACAGTTTACACTACCTTAATTTGCACAGCATAATGCACTGTCTAGGAATCAAACTTTATACACCTTGCTGTTTCTTTGCCTTTTACTGTTCCCAACTGCAAGTCCTATCCTCCCAAGCATTTGTTTTACAATATAGTTTGGGAGTGGGATAAATTGAAAGTGAAGTTTAAAAATAGGGTAGAAATAATAATAATTATATATATAGTTAAGTAGCAGATATTCAGAAGGAATGACAAAGGTTAACGTTTTGCAGAATAGGAGGAATCTTGTAGAACAAGAAGAGGTGCAACTGCAAAGTGCTAAAGAGAAAATAAAGGACTACTTGGCTAATATGCATATGTTTAATAAGATTGCTATTAAGCAACTGTTTTTAATAACTGCAGAGCACAAAAACCTTTAGCACAATGGCTCAGGCAACAGAAAGTGGAAAAGGCTGTTGCCATTCTTAGGGGGCCTGTAACGTGGAAAATAACCAGAGATCCTGCACAAGTATTAGAAATATTTTGGAAAATTTGTGAAAATCTGTATAAATCTGTATAAATCAGAGAAATCTGGCAATCAAGACAAATTACAAATGATGTTTATGAAAGAATTCAGTATGCCAAGGTAGGATGAGATGAGAGAAAAAAATGTGATGTATAACCAGTCTACAGTAAAGTCTCTAGGAGTAGATGGTATTCCTATGGAGGTTTGGAAGTTAGGAGGGAAGAAAGTGATAAAGATGTGGAACAGTTTGTTTAACAATTAGAGAAGCACCAACATCTTAGAAGAAGGCTGTGGTGGCTGTAATACCTAACGATGGTAAAGACCCATCAGATCCAACTTCATATATTCACATTTTAATTCTAGACCATGATTATAAAGTGCACTTGCCTAAAATGGCTAAAAAAATGGCAAAAGTGATGCCAAAATAGATCAATACAGATGATTGTGGTTTTGTAGAGGGGAGGCATACATTTGACAACATTAACAGAACTAAATGATGAACCAGAGTGAAGCAGAATGTAAGAAAATACCACTGTTGGTGGGTCTTGATGCAGAGAAAGCATTCAACACAATATGCTGGGATTTTCAGTAGGGCAGTGGAAGCATTTGCATTCCCTGACACAATAATAAGGTTAATTAGGAGAATATATGAGGATTGGAGGTGAAAATTAGTGTGTGCTGGGGGGGGGGGGGGTTGCCTCTCTGATTAGGAGAATATATGAGGATTGGAGGTGAAAATTAGTGTGTGCTGCGGGGGGGGGGGTTGCCTCTCTGATTAGTTCTGTTTAAACAGAGTGAGTCAGGCAGGGATGTCCTCCTTCACCTTGTCACTGGTTCTAAATGTAATGCAGATAAATTTAAGGGTATAATTGGTATGGTAATAAAGAACAGTTGGCTTTAATTGTAGATATTTGTACCTGATAAAACCAGGAAAGGACATTTCAGTGTTTTAAAACATTCTAAGACAGTTTCAAGTCTTTTCAGTATACAAAATTAATGATTATAAAAGGGCAATAACTGTAAACTATATAGCCACATACAAGTTAGGTCAGCAGTACCCATATTTATGAGGGCATGACAAAATTAATTACTTAGGAGTATGAGTTATAAAAAGACTTTTACAGCAAATCAGGATATGTGGGAAGAGGATAAAAAGATAACACAAAAATTGAGAAACTGAAATGGATTTGTATACCAAGATAAGTAGGGAAAATGTTTAGTCTCTCTCGTTTCATACATAGATCAGGCATATTTGTTCAACCAGGGAAGTTATGAATAACAAAGAATTGAAGGACTTTCTCTGTGAGAGGAAGAAGGCAAGAGTCTAGTGGCATAAGTTGATCCTGATTTTGAAGGGGGTATTTCAGAGCTACACCATTAAGATTCCTGTATATAGCACAAGCAGAAAGATACAACTCAAAGTGGAAATGGATGATGAAACAGGAGAGGAACCTCAAGAAATAAGGAGAGACTGGGATTTTGAATGCAAATCTTTAAGGAGAATAATAATTCATAAAGTAGTAGAAAGTATTCTAAGAACTAAGCCAACATGGGAATGGAGAAAGCTTCTGCCGATAGGAATGACTGTAGTTAGGGGTACAGAGAATATGCAAGAGGGGGGCTGGAATTTACTAGAGAAAAGTGGTAGAGGAACCCAAGTATTTGGCACAAATAGAGAGGGAAAATAAAACGGGAAGAGACCAAGAATACATTTGGACTGCAGGCTACAGACAGCCTTCCCTGTCGAGAATTGATGAGTATGTAAGCAAAGAGATAGGAATAGGGGGATCCCAAGTTAAAGATCAGGACTTGTAGAGTTTTTACTAGAATCTGGAACAGACGTTACTGTTAAAAAGGGATAGTTAGGGCATATAAAATATTGCATAACTCTAGAAAGCCTTGAGAAGAGAGATTGAATAAGAAAGTCGCAAAGAAACAATTGGAAGTATATTGCTCCCAAATATGCAACAAAGTCAAGATTTAGGATTTTTGCTTGGAAGTGTTTGCATAGGTATCTTTATACCCCAGGCAGACTCCAAATAATGTTTTCCTCCTGTAGATTGCAACTATTGGAGGTGTGATGTTGATGGAGAAGAAAGGTAATTGGGAACATGTTTTTGGAAGTTTGAGTTGGCATAGCAAGGCCTTGCTGAGTTTAATTCTTGTGGCTGGTAAAAAAATCAAAACCTTAACCAACCATACTAGAAGTACTGAATATAGTAACAAATATAATAGAACTGGAAGTGGGATTTTTAAAAAGGGGTAGGAGCAAGTTACACAGAAAAATAGGACTTGTGGAAACAATACATGCTAAATAATATTCAACTGACAATGACTGTGTAGAGGATTATATGTGATGCGTAATGTTTGCAACTGAAAATATGCCAATATGATTTGTTTTAAATTTATATAAATGTATAATTGTCTAGGCCATAAGAGATAATTTAGTAAAGTTGTTTTTCCAGCTGATTTTTGGATCTTTTTCTTTTTTTTGGTCAGCTTTGAGCATTACTTTTCCGTGAATGAACAATAAAGCGGATTTGTTTTTCTTATGATGATGTTTGCTTATGTCATTCTTTTATTGTAACATTTTTCAGTAATTGCAGTTTTGTGAGTGTTGGTCCACTACTGAAGTTTTTACTTTTTCCATCACTGGCACTTGCAGTATTGCTCAAGGAATGTCTAGTTTTTCTAGCAGTTCTTCATGCATCTATGTTAAATATGCTGTGTTCTGCATATCTAATCACGTGTTATTTCTTACCTATTCTGTACATCACTTTCACTTCATGCAGATTACTGAACATTCTCTGCAGTCTTGGAGACTCCTCGTAAAAAGTCATGTTGGCTATGATTTAAGGTTCATGGTGTGGCTCTACCTGAATTATTTTACCCTTTGTTCCTAGTAATTTACTTTTTCACTGTTTGATTGTTTTTTTTTTCTGTCCAACGTAACTCATTTGGGCCACTGAAAATTTTCTTGATTAATAGGTAAGTGGTGTATACTGCGGTGGTGGTGGTGCTGCAGTAGCGTTGTCGCCTCACAGTAAGACGTCCTGTTCGATTCACAGCTAGAGCGTCTTCTGTGTGGAGACATGCGTGAATAGGCATACCTTCGTTGAAGGTTGTGCATCAGAGCCGGCAACTTGGTACGTAAAAATCTACTGCCAATCATTAGCAGACCGGAGTTCTGCTGAGGCGACCCCTAACCGGGAAAAGCCGAAAGACACAACAACAAAAAAATAGGTAAGTGGTATGTCATCCTGTAGTTTTATAGCTGCTATGCTACTGTGACTGTTATCTACTTCCAATGCAGGCATATTCTGTAAAATCACTAGTTTACACTTTTATCGTCTTCAAAACTCGATTCACAAATTACCTCTTGCTCTTTCAGCTTACTTAGAGGCATACTTAACTCAGAACATGTCAGGCATAGTATTTGCAGAGTACTGCATAATTCCTAGAAACTTCTGTAATTCCTTTTGACTGGCCTTGGCATTAGCAAAAGTGCTTAGATTTTTCTTGATTAGGTTTCTGACCATCTGACAGAATAAAATGCTTAGATATGTGAAGCTGAATTTTGTATTTACTGTTATTTACCTTGAAGTTATGCTCTTTTATTCTGTTCAGCAGCTTATCAACCCCTTGTTATGGTGTTTTATCTGATTACACATTAATAGGTGATTGGTTATGTTCGACACCTTTCAGGTCTTCACTTTCTTGGAACCAGAGCTTTCTAGAACTCTTCTGGTGCTGACAAACTAGCAAATGGGAGACTAGGGGACCTGCACTTTCAAATTGTGGATATTTGATTATGCTGTTAAGAAGTTTGCTTTTTTTTAGATTTATTTGTTAAACACCCTGTTTTGCAGTGCATCTAGTGCTAAGCAAAACAATGTTTGGCATTTTTTATGGCCATTTGTTCATCAGTAATCAAATGGTAATGCTTTTTGCTAATCATTTTACCTGGATTGTACAGATTAGTGCACATGTAAATTTCTTTCTTTACAAGTGGCTATATTCACCCATTCTATTAACACTGATTGCTTCATTTATTTATTTATGTATTTATTTTATTTTATTTTTGTTAACCAGGAGGGTCCGACTGGACACACAGGTCCATTTTCAGCGGAGGCCCGGGGAGAAAAGTTCCATGTTACAATATTAGATTAGTGCAATACAAAGGAATTTACAACATATAAAGTAGTACAAAGGAACATTAGTAGTAGAGTGTACTATTAGTACCGGAATGGAGAGATTAACCCCATTTTTTTTCTTCATATTGACAAAAACATTAATAAATTTACATTCACAATACATTTCTGCTTTAGTATAACTGGGCAGTATGTAAATGCTCATAGTGGCATAACTACAATATAGGTATAGGTAGGATGAGAGTAAGAGGAACTATTTTAGGTATTGTATGAATCTTAGATACAGGTTAGAGCAGTTTTCAGGTAAGGAATATAGTACCAGACAGAACCAGTGTTGGTAGGATTTCAGCTGTTAGATTGATGTTATGTTTGGATGAGTATGCAAGGATATCAGTAGAGGTAAGTAAGGGAAGTGTTATAGTGTAGTAGTATCCTTGTAACTGAGTATAGTTATCGCTACCCTGGGGTGTAGCAAGAGCAGAGCTAATTGTTAGAATAGTAGGATTTCAGGAGGTGTTTGAAGTGGGTGCTAGAAGTAGTCCTAGTTATGTTGTTTGGGAGCGAGTTCCAGGTTTGTGCTTTTGTGCAGGCAAAGAGAGATTTACCTGCTTCATTTTTATGTCTTATTACTTGAATGAGATTTTGATTGCTAGATCTCCGGGTTCTAGTGGTGGTGTAGGGTTGAATTAGCTGTTGGAGGGCAGGTGTTTTTTCAGGGTTGTAGTAGAGTTTATGTGCAATTGTGGCTTGGTTAAGTCTTAGTAGGTGAGGAAGTTCCAGCCACTTGAGTTGCATTAGGGAAAGACAGTGATAGGTTCTATTTGATGAGTCTGTTGCAAATTTGGCAATCTTTTTGTAGCAAGATTACATTTTGTGAAGTTCAGTCTGGTGAAGGTTAGTTAAGATAGGGGAAGCATAAAGAAGGATGGCTTCTTGCAATAGTGGCTTTGGTCTGTTTAATCATGAACCTTTTATTTCTGTATAGGAGACCTAGTTTTTGGTTTACCTTTTTGATGGTTTGTGCTAT
Source organism: Protopterus annectens (assembly GCF_019279795.1). Classification (NCBI taxonomy): domain Eukaryota; kingdom Metazoa; phylum Chordata; order Ceratodontiformes; family Protopteridae; genus Protopterus; species Protopterus annectens. The sequence goes on from NC_056728.1 coordinate 1,275,271,223, forward strand.
ATGGATATCAGATTTTAGGCGATTATCAATCTCTACTCCTAGTAGTTTGGTGTGGTTGGTTGGTGTGATTTGAATATTATTTTTGGAGTTTATTGTAAGGCTATGGTTTGAATTGGATGACCTGCCAGGGGTGAATAGGATTAGTTTGGTTTTCTTTGGATTGAGAAGAAGTTGTATTTTAGTAAACCAAGTTTCTGCTAGAGTAAAGTTGAATTGGGTGAGTGTGTGTAGTTTCTTTATGCTAGGGGCAGCACATATTATGGTGGTGTCATCAGCATATTGAATTACTGTGGCAGTGGGCAGTGAAGAGGAGATGTTAGTGAAGAGGGAGAACAGCAGTGGGCCAAGGATTGATCCCTGAGGGACTCCTATGGAAACTGGTAAGAGAGGGGACAGCTTTTCTTGCCAGAGAACTGCTTGTTGGCGTTCTGATAGATAGCTATTGAAACAGAGTATGGTGGAGGAGCAAATATTGAGACTAGATAGAGTATTGAGGAGCAGATTGTGATTAACCATGTCGAAGGCTTTGGATAACTCGATGAAGATGGAAGATACGAAAAGACCTTGGTTTCTAAAGTGGTTGACGGTATTGGTATAAGATAGAAGTGCAGTGGTTGTGCTGTGGGAGGGTCTGAAGCCATGCTGGGAGTTGGATAGTAGATTATTTTGTTGTAGATATTGCATTAGTTGCAAGTGGACAATTCTTTCTAGAATTTTTGATAAGGGTGATAGTATGGCTATAGGACGATAGTTGGTTAGCTCTAAGGAGTTACCACCTTTGTGTAGAGGGACAATATGGGAAGTTTTCCAGAGGGTAGGAACTGTATGTTCTGAAATAGATCTATTTATGAGAATTGACACTGGGTAGGATATGGCTTCTGCTGCTATCTGAAGGAAATCAGCAGGGAGTTTATCTGCAGCTAGTGTAGTTGGTTTTAGCTTTCTAAGGAGATTTGCAATCAATTTAGTGGGCGCTGGCTGTAGAGAAAAGGTAGAGATATTATTTGTACGACTGTTGAGGTGGAAGATTGTATAGGAGTATCATTATTTTTTTGGCTTTTGGCTAGATTTTCAACTGTTTCTGTGTAGAATTTATTAAATTGTGTGGGAATATCATCCTGGTTGTTTGGCAGTACAGGGGTGGGAGTGGATGCTTTCCCAGGGTGATGTATTTTATTAATGGAAGTCCAGAATTTTTGGGGGTTGTTGCTATATTTATCCTGTAGGTTTTTGTAGTAGTTGGACTTGTCCAGTTTAGTTAGTCTCTTAGCTTTATTACGTAATTCAATGTACTTTGATCTTAGAGCAGTGTTTTTATCTTTGTGGGATGCTATCCAGAGTTTGTCCCTTTCTTTCATTGTCAGTTTTGTCTCTTTACTGAGCCATGGGGCATAGTGGGTTTTTGTTCTAATGGATCTAGAGGGAGCATGATGGTCTAGGATATGTAGGAAGGTGGAATTAAAGTACTCTACAGCTTTGTTGAGAGGTAGTTGTTTAAGAGGGAGCCAGTTACAGCAACGTAGTGCTTTGTTAAAGTCACTGGCTCTGAAGTGTCTTTTATTACGTATTGTTTTGAGTAGAGGTAGGTTGGGTAGGTGTTGTCTTGCCCCTAATAAGATAGGTGGGTTGATTGTCACTTAGACTGTGAGGAAGACAGCCAGATTGATGAACAAAAGTGGGGTTTGATACCAGAATCCAATCCAAAATGGATTGACGTTTGGTTGTTTTGTCAGTCCTAGTGGGGGTAGTGATTATTTGTGAGAACCCATAAAGGTTGCTATGTTCTGAGGGAAGGTTATTGGAGCAGTTGTTCCAGTCTATGTTAAAGTCACCTAACAGTATTGTTTCATAAGGGAGGGAGAGTGAGAACCAATTTAACATGTTTTCCTTTATGGGAATGTTGTTACCTGGGGGGTAGATAGGCACCTGCAATGATTATTTGTTTGTTTGTATTTAGTTTGAATTTGGCTAGGATAAGTTCTATGTTGTTGATTTCGTCATTGTTATAGTCAAGTAGTTCTAGTGAGAGGTGACTTTGGAATAGAATTGCTACACCTCCACCCTTTTTCCCTGTTCTGTCGTTACGTAGGGTATCATAACCTGGGGCTATGATTTCATTATTGTGATGATCAGGTTTAAGCCATATTTCTGTTAGTATTACTATGTCAGGTGTATATAGGGCTAATAAGGCATGCAGGTCATGTATTTTGTTTAGTATGCTTCTTGCATTTATATTTAAAAGGAGGAGAGATGATTTGGGTTTGCAGAAATGGAGATTTGGTAGCTTTAGTTTATATTTGTTTGTTGAGGTGGGGCCTGGGTTTGGGTGAATGTCTCCACAGCAGGAGAGTTTTTGGAGTAGGTTTAAGTATAGTTTGGCGAGTTTATTAAGGATTTTAGATAGCTTTTGTGAGGTGTGGGGGTTAGTTTTTATTGCTAATTTGTTATAATAGAGAGATGGGGTTGAAAAGGATGTGGAGTTGGGGGTTGTAATGGGAGAGTTTTGCAGGTGTGTGTGGTTACTTATTGGTCTGGTTTGCCATGGGGGTGGAGAGGTGATATTTAGATGGGTGTGATAGGAAGAGAGTATAGAGAGTAGAAGTAGGATGGAGATGATTGTTTGATAAAATAAAAGTTTTTGGATACGTGGGTTTTGTACACTATGCATGTTTAGTTATTGTGAGGGTAAGGTTGATTTTGAAAGTAAACTTGTTGAGTGAAGTTAGGGTGTAGATATTGGTGGTGTGGTGGTAGTAATGTGTTGGATAGGTAGGAGGTTTGGTGATTGAGATTTATGTTGCAGTTGATTGGAGGGGTGTAATAGGATAATTGGGGAGGTGGGAATTGTTTGTGGGTGTGATGTTGAACTATAAGTTTGAGAGCCCTAGGGGTGGGTGGGAAAGGGGGTAGGGTAGGGGAGCGAAGTGAGCCCGAGTGGTAGTGAGGGCGAACGGAGCGGGCTAGCAATGCAGAAGAAGGAAAAACAATCAGAGAAAGGCTTTTCAGCAGGCAGAGTTATTTAGTGTCTAGAAATAGTTGTTTTGATTTCACATTTTATGCATACAGCTCTGACGGAGTCTTTAGCAAAAATATAGCTAAGTACAAGATTAAAAGGGGGGAGTATAGTCCCAGAGCTATTAGCTAGGATGGGGCGCTGAGTGGGGGAGTTAGGGTGGAGAAGGGGGTTGCAGGGTTAGGTAGGTGAGAGTTGGTGTGGCTAGAAAGCTCAGAATGAGGGAGTGGGCAGATAGAGGTGTAAGGTAGGGAGAGGTTAGGTGGCAGAAGGAGACAGAGTAAGGAGAGAGAACAGAAAGTTGTCAGGGGTAGGGTTGGACTAGTAGTTGCTTTAGAGGGCAGATAGGAGCTGACAGTGGACAGGGTTAATCAAGTGATAGCTATGTAGTTAACAAAGAATGAGTCTGGGCAGGTAGTGAGTGAGGAGGGGGTAAGAGGTGGGGTATGCAGAGATGTATTGTAGCTGACCAGGTACCTTACAATATAAATTATCATTAATAGGCTAGCAGGACTGGTTAAATTTTATAGACTTAACACATACTTTGGCCTGATTTAATAGCACAGTTGCTGGACAGGATTCTGCGGACTTCAGTAGACAAGGGGAGTGGGTATTCCTCTCTTTATGTGAAGTAGGGTATTTGAACCTTTGTTATGGTACCAGGGACCTGTAAAATAAATATGAAAAGGGGTAAGTTGGTGAGCTGGTGATCGCTGTAGGATCAGAAGTAGACGGTAGTGAATGGAGGTGAAGTAAAGGGGTAAGTGGATAAGGAAGAAATTTACATGCAGGAAGTCAGTGGTAAGAACAGTTAATGGGTTCATGGGTGAAAAAAGGCAGTAGAGAGGGGTAAGTAGGAGGGTAGTGAGAATAGTAAGAATATAACATTGCTATATAACATTAGTAATTGTAACATTGATGGCAGGCATGTAGCTTCATTTCAGCTAGGCAAAGAATAAAGCTATAGTTAGTGTTATGCTATGTCTGTACGTTTTGTTGAACTTTCATATATCTCTTTTTGTAACGTACAGACACTTTGGTTTGAGCAGTTTATTTTTCATATCTTTGTTATGCTAGAATAGTACAAACAACACTAACATTCTGTTATGTTTCCTCTATTTTATTTCATATTTATTTATTTCATAATGGCACTTAGGTTTTTATTATGTTACGCTCCAGTTCTGTTTCTGAATACTGTGATTATTTCCTAGTGCTACAGGTACTTTTCTGGGAGCATGAATTTTTGTCACTGCTAGGTGCTTTATTTCCGTGATATTTTTCTTTCAAGCTTCAAAGACCTGTAAGTAATGCAGCATAGCCAATCAGGATATCATTTCTATTGCTTTGTTATTGTATCTAATATCTCTGTGATTGTAAGAATGGTTGTGCCAAATTGGTGTCAGTGTATGTTCTATGATTTTTAACCTATTTTGCTCTGCTCCTCTCATTTGTACTGATGTTTTCTGTTCTTATTTTGGTCTTGGAGACCTGGTTGATGGTGAGTACGTTATTAAATAACAAATAGTTCTGTAAAAAGAGTCCTTATTACTAACTATATTGGAAGTAGTATCTAAAGTTCTTCTTTCCCAAGAAGTAGGAAAGTGCTCCTCTCTTGTGCTTTTTGGTATGATATTTAAAAACCACCACTGACTTTTAATGCTGAAAAGTTGAGAGGTGCATCTGCGACTCATTTTTTTTCCATTTATACCTTAACAAGCCGCACAACCCAAAATATTAGTAAAACTTATTGCTTTAACTTAAACTATTTGAAAAAGAAAACCAAACTTGTTATTCTTATACTGACTTGTCATCAGTTTAACCTAAGGTTGACACTTGCATACTTTGCAAACTCATAGTGCAAGCTTGGGAAATCGTATTGGAGTCTAGGCTGACCTCAAGACATCTTGCATTTCATCTAAAAAAAAATTTTAGCATACTCTTTGAGCAAGTCAATCAAACGACTTAAAGATGGGGTGTTCCAGAAATAGACATTTTTCTTTTCTGCAGTGGGAAAGCAACTCTGGAAGTTTTGTTGTAGGATGGCAACTCCAAGAGTATGGAAAGTAGGTGCTTCCTCCACTCCAAGGGTAGGACTTTTTCTCACAACTTCACTCTGACCCTCCCCCATTCCTGGGGTATTACTGAAGATAAAGGAGGAGAGGCCAAAGTTCTTCTGATAGCCCCCTTTTGGCAAAGCAGCGCTGTTTCTCTCTCTTGCTAAGTCTGGCAAGGGAAGAATCAATACAGTTGCCTTATTGTGTACCTCTGCCTCAGAACTGTAGTACTGGCAACTTGGATGACATTAGTACTCATTGCTTCCAAGTGCATGTTTCCAGAGAATATACTGGATATAACCAGGAAGGCTAGGAAAGTAAATACATGAAGGTCATACCTAGTAAAGTGGAAGAGATGTTCCCTCTGCTGTTCTTGTTAGAGACCTGAAAACTAATGTAGCTGAATTGTTTCTGGTTCTCATCTCCCTGTCAGGGAGTAGCTCTGGTTCTCAGCAACCTGTTAGACCACCACAGATCAGGAGTATCTGATGCGCTTTGAAAGGTGCATATTTCTGCTATCTCAGTTTGCCTGTCTTTAGATCCTGTTTTGTACTCTTATTTTTGCTAGTCATGCATTTCCTCAAGGAAGCACTCCATCTCAGACCACCCAAAAGGGAAATTGCTACACCATGAGACCTCTTCTAGTACTAGAAGTAAATAACCATGGCATCCTCTAACCTCCCTAAAATACTTCTGAAAGACATTGTTTTGGTAACTGTGACATCTGCTAGAAGAATTTCTGAGCTGCTAAGCCTAAAGTGTAAAAGAATATTTTTTTATGTTCCAGAAATAGAGCCACTCTGTGTACTGTCCCTTTTTCATGCCCAAAGTAGCAGTAGAATATTTTCCCTGAGTCAGGCAGTTCACCTCCATGTGTTTTTTCCAAACCCCAAAACAAGGGAGAGAGAACTTTGCATGCCTTGGACATGCATGGACACCCAAGATTCTATTTAGTAAGAACTAAGAATCAGATCAACAAATCAACTTTTTGTCTGCTTTGCAAAAGGCAAGGAATGGAGCCTTTCATTAAGCAAATTCTGCCTGAATGACTTGTAAACTGTATTAAATTACCAGGCTATGTGAAGATACATTCCCCTAGAGCCACAGCAGCAGCCAACACTTCATTACTTTGAGGAGATGGTACTCTTATGAGTTTTAGAAGCATCTACATCATCATCTCTCTACACCTTTTACAAAGCATTAGAATTTGGGGGGGTCTTCATCCACAGACAGGGTTGGATTCGCCATATGTGTTCTCCAAGGCTGTGGATGTCTTCATAGCTCAATCAGTGCAAGCCTCCAACTAGAACTTATGTGCGAAGGGTCATCCTGAAAATGATGACTGCAACAGTGAGTATTATGAGGCCAAAGTACAGTTGTGTTGAAAATGTACTGAGTAATATTCACTGTTGCAGTCCCTCATCCCTCTCACTATCACCCTCTGTAGTTCTGTTTGCTCATCCTGTGGTTATGGATGGGTATACTCATCATCATTTTCTTCCACCTTTCTCATCTTTTTTCCACCAGGCTGCCTCCTCCTGACCATGCCCAGAACCCAGAGAGACAGACCGTGGACTCTGGGTGAGTACTTGTCCTCTGTGATGAGGCTGACAGGTCCACTTATATTCTGGAAATTAAGAAAAGTCCCAAGTCCAGCCTGGACAAGAAAGATAATCAGATGTCATTGGCCACTGCCCCTCTTATACCACTAACCTCTTGATGTCTGAGTGGGAGGAAGTCAGCCAGAGCCAGGAGGGAGAAGGTAAAGTTCTTGAAATCAGACCAACAGTTGTGCCCCTGCATGCAGGAATCCCAGAAGTGATGACTGCAGCAATGAATATAATTGAGCATCCACAGTTTTGGGCAGTTTGTAACACAACTGTTCTTTGTGCCTTTAGTCACACTAATCTATCCTCAGATGTCTGTGTAACCCCAAAACAGACATCTGCATATGATGAATAAGGGACTGTAATGCAAGATTCATTATCAAACTTCTTGGGGTAACTCTTGCCTAAGTAATAATATCATTGTCCTTACACATTCACTGATAGAACAAAAGGGAATTGAATGTTCTGGTTGTGTGGCATACATGGATGAAGCCCTGATGACTATACAGTCCAGATGACCACTAAGCCGATGATGGCTTGCCCATCCAGTATGGAGGTAGGATAGTAGGGTCAGCCCACTGCAGTGGTGTCACCAGCTGGAAAAGTGGTTCACAGCATAAAATGTATGGGCCGGGGATGTGCACTTGACTCTGCTAAGCTGAATTTATCCAATAGCTTTCATGTGGCATGTATTGGAATGTGCACACCCACAGAGGAAGGTGTAATGGGCCCCACTCAGGAGAACAAAACATGAAACAGTGAAGGGAAACAGAAAAGGGTGGCTGCTCTCTTTTAGAATGGTAAAAGGCACGAACATAGCTCAAGTTATTTTTTCAGATTATGGCATTGTCCAACACATTTTTCTGAATATGGCTTGGGCTCAGGTGAGAGGTCAGTGGCTTTGGTTTGTGCCTGGTGGAGTTAGAAAGACTGACTGGCAATACTAAAGTTTAAAAAATGGATGTGAAAGTAATGAAGTACTGATTGCTGTACCAAACCAGGAAATTAATGTGTGAGGTTACCTTGGAGGAAACCAAGGTGTACCCATTCACAGCAGGAAATCCATACTTTGTAGCCAAAAAACCTTTTATATGACTGCCATTAGTTCTCTGCCACACAGTCGGAATTAAAAATATATATATACCGCTAAAAAGCAAACTGTCTTCTCCCAGCAGTTCTCCACTTCACCTCTATTTCTTTTTCGTGTAGCTGCAGAGTTGCAAGCAGAAAAATAAAAAAAAAATAGCTAGCCTAATAAGTCACTGCAGGAGCAACAGTTACCATGGGCTGGTCTAGCTGTGCTGAAATTGATGAACACCCAGACTTCACAACTTCTTTGAAGTCCTTGTTCTCATCTGTCTTGCATATCAGAGTATGAATAAACTTGGTAAACAAATGTAAAATAAATAAATGAAACTAACTTCGAGTACATAAGGCACAGATGAGGTTTAGTCCTTGTACATAAACAGTAGTAAAGCCAAAGTCTGTCTGTATGAAGAATTTGTTTATGGTGGGGGCGGGGTAAGTCATTTATGTCTTGGTGATGGTTTGATTCTGTACGGTTTATAAGTGGGTTGTTGGTGTGTGTTAATTGTATTGAGAAGTCATCGCCAGTATGGTTGTTAGCAGGCAGCAGCAGTGAATTCCCATTATTAGGGAGATTTCTCGACTTTCTGAGGTGGTGCAACTGTGGATTTGGTGTATTTACGTGTTTGAGAGGAGCTTGCCCCTACAAAAAAGTTATTTTTTGGTTATTTTTGTTTTATTTTGCTTTTGAGAGAGAGATTTGTTTTATCAGTATTCAGTGTTCTATGTTTTCAGGGTTGGGTATGTTGATTGCTTTGCATTTTTTATCTTTTATTTTTGGTTATTTGATGGTTACTGTTTGTGATTTTTGACCATTGATGATTATCATATATAAAAAATACATGTGCATGTTGAATAGACATTGTTAAATACTTAACTTTTGTATTTTAGACATAAAGTACTTCCATCAGTTGCATATTCTACATCAGTTTTCAGACATTAGGCAGTGGAACCATTTTATTGCAAAAATATAAAACAAAGTCTTTATATGACTTTGTTTTATATTTTTGTAATAAAGTGGCTCAGTTGCATAATTGAAAATTGATGTAGAATATGCAGTTGATGGAAGTATTTTATGCCCAAAATACAAAAATGTATAATGTATGTGTGTGCGTATATATGTCTGTATGTGTGTATGTATATATATATATATATATATATATATGTGTGTGTATATATATATATATCTATATCTATATAGATATATATGTATGTGTGTGTATATATATATATATATATATGTGTGTGTGTATATATATATATATATATATATATATATATATAATATGTGTGTGTGTGTGTGTGTGTGTATGTATATATATATATATATATATATATATATATATATATATATATATATATACATATATATATATTATCTATAGATAGGTAGATATAGATATATAAAGGTGTATATATATATATATATATATATATATATATATATAGGTATATAGATGTAGATATACATGTATACATACCTATTTCTGTATATAACAAATGCAAAACAACTTAGCCCATTTTTCAAACTGTAGTGGCATCTAGTTTGGGGCTTAGAAAAGTAATGGGCATCTTCCAGGGGTGGGAAAGCTGTTTGCCTGCAGCATCGAGTCCCATAAAGACCCCCCCCCTGCAGTTCCATTATTTTCATGAAATGCACACCATGTTGCTCACTGTTTGTGTAATGGGCATTGTAATCAGCAACATGCAGTCATGTTGATGAAAGTGATATGATGCTGGCTATTACATATGTTATGCTGTGCACTGAATCCCCTCCCCATAAAAGCATATCCAGGTACTTCAAATTTTGTCCTGATGGTGGTGTTCTGTTATTGTTTTTCCACAGACAAGTGGTGGTGTCGGATAGATCCAAAATATTTCTTTAAACTGGTGGAAATTTACAAACATACAGTTGTATACCTTTTAACTGGAAGAAACAACTTACCGGTTCCTGCCCTTTTTAATACATACATCACAGCTGCTCTAAGGTTGCTGGAAAAGCTTCATCTGGTAAGTTTGACAAGTTGGGTTGTTTAATTAGTATGGAATAAAAACATGATAGCTTAACTTGTTTTGAGCAGCTTATGTCTGCAGCTGTTTTTCTGCAATGCATTATTCCATTTGCTAAGTTCTTTCTCTCGTCTTTTTATTGTCATATTTTCTCGCATGCTTTAGTGAAGCCTCTTAGATGTATTTGGAACCACTAAGGCTGTCTGACATGGGGATTCCCAGAGCTAGGTGACTTATACAAAGTTTATCCAACTTCTTTACCAAGTGTTCTTTTTTATTTGAAGAGGTGCCTTATAAACTAGGCAAATTCACCTACAAATGTATTGGAAAAATCTCACAAGATTTAGTTTTTGAGAAAAAGTATGTGAAAAATCTGAGTGGTTTGCATGTAAATGGCAGAGAAATTAACTCCCATCAGTGGTGCTGAATGATGTCATTTTTACAATTGGAAGAGGATATATACTGTTTATGAACAGTCCTACTTAAGCACATCTCTGATTTTCCTGATGTTTGCATTGTCCCTTGTAAAAGTTTGATTTTCTGATTAATCACTGAGGATTTTAGTTGGGTCAGTAATGCCAGACATTAGAGTTTTATATTTGCCTGTCAGAAAACATACGTTGTTGCAAACCCTGTTTTATGACTTTGTTTTTTCCAGAAATCTTGAGCACAGAAGTTGAGATGCTTAGCAAGTTAGATTTTAACTTTCAGATGGGGTTCCAAAGTGGGCTCAGATAGTTATATGTACTTGTGTTTCTCTGCACACACTAAAAGAAAAGAAAAAAAATCTGTACTCGCAGGAGCCACATTGACATTGTCTCATTTTGGCATCCTCTACTATCGACCAAATTCAACAGCGTTTTCCTGTCAAGTTCTGTCTTACATTCACCACAAGAAGATACCCATACTTGTTCTCAGGAAAAAAATTAAGACCTCTGCCTCCATGACCTGCAGTGTGCTTTTGAGTTCATCATATGATGAAAACCATCTCAGACTATACCTGTGCTTTCCTGGACCATTGTGCCATATCATTAATATCCATTTTTGTTCATTTTTAGAACCGCTCTGCTTTTACTACTCTTGCAGTTTCCACTACTACACCACTTTGTCAACAACTTTTAAGGACTTGCGACTGTATTTTAGTTTATACATTAACTGTCATGAGAGCTAGCTGAGTTGCAGGCTTAGCAGCACCTTCAGTTTGAGTTTCTTTTGCTCACTAGTTGTGTAGCTGTACAGAACACTTTCATTGGGTGCCTACAGTTGCCTTGTGCAGCTTCAGCAAATTGCAGGTTGTCCCTGTCATGCCTTTCGTAGACCCCCCATTAGTGTTTCACTCTTTATGGCTATCCCAGTGTCCTCCATTGTTGGAACTACAAGCTCCTCCTTATAGTTCCAGACTTTTTTCTAAGTGTGCTGTATCTGTTGTGAATCTTAAGGATGTCTAGGGGGTGGGGTCATGCTGGCAACAGCTTGTATTTTTGGGAGGGGTTATTTTTATTTCCCTAATATCATTGTCCCCCCTCTCAGTGCCTCAAGACATGAGAACTGCTAATCAAACCCAGGTCACTTGAGGCATAGTTAGGGCTTTATCCCTCTGTGCCATGGCACTGGCTAGCTTTCATAGATTTAAGTAACCTAACTGGTTGTGAGCTGATGTCCTTCAAGGATGCATCTGCAGTCATCACATATGGGTTGTCCTGCCTCAGGCAGCCCTCCGGTCAGCCGGATTCCAAAGTCTGGGTCCGGCGTTGGCTGATGTCGCCCCTACCCCGACGTCAGAGCGCCTGGGGTATAAAAGCGTCAGCCGACGCCATCTTCCTCAGTCTTTCTTGCCGCGTGGTGCCCGAAGCAGAAGCAGTTCGCAAGTGCCGGTCGGCCAGCTCCTGTAATTCAGCTAAACCGAAGACTTCAAAAGCTAAGTACCCCGTTGGGGACTCTTTCTTGCCTCAGCCGATGTCAGATAAAATTAATAATTGTTTAACTTGTGGGAAACAAATACCTCATAAGGATTTCCACTCTTACTGCCTACCTTGCCTAGGCCCAGACCACGACGTCTCGGCCTGTTCCGCCTGTGCTTCCTTCAACCGACGCAGTCTAAGACGTTGGTCGGAGTTTGCAGAGGAATTTTTTGGGGCTAGTTTTGCTTACAAAATGCCGTCGGAGACTCCGACTTTGCATTTAATAAAGAAACGGAAGGACAAGGACCGACACACGCGGTCCACGGTTTCGGCTGAAACCACGGCCAGGCCTACCGCGAGGGTCTCGGCTGAAACCGAGTCCTTGGTACTCCCGTCCACCGAAACCGTACAACCGACAACCTCGGCCCTGGAGGCCGCTACTGTATCAGTTGTTGAATCTCCATTGGAATCTGGTGTCCAGGAACCTTCCGACACCATTCCCTTAGACAAAACTACACCAGCACGTGGTGCAGCCAGGCCTCCTGCATCCATGTTTATTAAGGCATTCTCTAGGGCTAAAGCTGCTAAACACTCAAAATCTATGCCTCCCAGGGGTTATCCCTCAGGGACCCACTACAGGTTCTCAGATCCTTAGTCTAGCAGAGGACCTTATTTCATTAATTAGGGGCTCTCAACCTCATCCGGACAGGGGCTCTCAACCTCCTACAGAAAAAAGGCCCAGGGTTGAGCCCTCTGATCCCCTCTCCTCAGATGAGGCCTCTGATGGCTCTGCTCTCTCGGACTACCAGGAGGAGGCTTTTTCGGCCTACGAGGATTCTGATGCAGAGGAATCTATCCCTTCGGCCTCCCCTCGTGAAGAACTGTCTTTTGGGGAAACACTGCACACTATGAGGGAGCATTTCCATTGGCAGGGCCAGGAATTCTCTGATTCCAGGAAGAGATTAAGGACCTTCTTGCATTTACCTCAGCATAGACCTTTGGCTATTCCCCCTGTTTTGAATGTCATTGATGATGTGTACTCTGAGTCTAGCACAACCCCTGACACTCTCCCTCCGGCTCCTGCCAAACCCGATAGGTACTACAGGGTCCCGGAATCACATCTTTTCCTTTACAAGGCCCACTCTGCTGATCCAGAAACTATTTCCCAGGGCCCTAAAGGGGTTGCAGCTGTCACTACAAAAAATCCACTCCCCTCTGAAAGGGAGTCCAGGGCTTTAGAGCGATGGGGTAAAAAGTGTATACTTCTGCTACCCTTTCTATGAGGGCTTTAAACTGTCAATTTCATATGATACAGTACCAAGAGTATTTGTTAGATGAATTGCATAAAAAACTGTCTTCACCTGAACCCCTAGATCGCAAATCACTTCAGGATCTGGTACATAACTCTCAACAGGTTAGCAACCATTTCTTGCAGTGTGGTTATGATGCATTGGAAGCTTCATGTAGGTCAGCTATGACAGGTGCAGTCATACGTAGGCATGCTTGGCTGAAGGAACAATCTCTGCCAGACCATGTTAAAGCAAAGCTTCTGGATGCTCCACTGGAAAAGCAAAAGTTATTTGGCTCCACTGCTCAGGAGGTCTTAAAGAAATTTGAAGAAAAGGCAAAATCTGTACAAACAGTCAAAGATTTTATGCAAGTCCAACCACCAAGATTCAGCAGAAATTGGCCTTCCAAGAACTGGTCCTTTCCAGACACAGACAGATTTCAGAGAGGCAAGAACAGGCGTGCCAGAGGTAGAGGGCAAGCTAGAGGCTCCTACAGAGGACGTCAATGGCAGCCTCCCAACCAGAAAGGTAGTGCAGGGCCTACAACTGCTGCACAAGGACAGACTCAATGACTTTACTTTGACACCGCCAACCAGGGCTCAATTGGAAGCACCTTTGGGCGGAAAGCTTTCCTTATTTTCAGAAAATTGGCACATTATTACAAGGGACAAATGGACACTGCAAATAATAGACAAAGGATACAGGTTCCATTTCCACACATTACCGCAAAGAAAAGGCATGCCAGACCTGCCACCAAATCAAAGGGCAGAGGCTTTGAAACAAATCTCCAACTTAATGAAAATGAAAGCAATAGAAAAGGTTCCTCTCTCAGAACAAGGCCAAGGATTTTATTCCTGACTCTTCCTTGTTCCAAGAAAAGAAAAGCAATGGAGGCCTATTCTCGACTTGTCCGCACTAAATACTTATCTCATTGTGCCAAAATTCAAAATGCTGACTCTACAGCAACTCCTTCCCATGCTGGGCAAGGGGTCTTGGCTGGTAACTCTGGACCTCAAGGAGGCATACCTGCATGTCCCTATCAGACAAAGCTGCAGAAGACACCTCAGATTTCTTGCAGGTTCAGAGCATTATCAATTCTCAGCATTGCCCTTTGGCTTATCTACTGCGCCCAGAGTATTCACAAAATGCCTGGCATCAGTAATTGCACACTGCAGACTTCAGGGGATGCAAATATACCCGTATCTGGACGACTGCCTTATATAAGCGGACAGCCAACAAATTTTGGTAAAACACTTGAATTATGCCATCTACCTTCTTCAGGCCTTGGGATATATAGTCAACATTCACAAGTCAAGACTTGTACCATCCCAAAGAATAACTTTTCTGGGTGCGGATCTAGACACAACCACCCAAATGGCTTTCCTCACAGCAGAAAAGCAAAACCAACTACCGGATTACTTCAAATACCTGTCAAGACAAACTCTGCTGACTGCAAGGAAAATCCTGCAGGCCCTGGGTTACATGGCTTCTTGCATTCTTCTGATTACTCAAGCAAGGCTACATATGAGGAAACTACAATGGTACCCAAGGAGTTTATGGTCTCAGCACAGTCACAGCTTGGAAACTTTGATACCACTCATCCCATGCCTTCAAAGGGAATTTCTGTGGTGGGCTCAAGCAAGCCAGTCAAACAGGGGTTTGCCCTTCAGCAAACAATTAGCCAGCCAAACCATTACAACGGACGCTTCAGACCACGGATGGGGAGCGCATATGGAGGGAAGATGCATTCAAGGACTATGGTCACAAAAAGAGCTACGCATGCACATAAACCAAAAGGAAATGCTGGCAGTGATGCATGTTATCGAGGCCTTCAAGTTATTTCTACATCAAGGCCACCTGCTAATAAGGACAGACAACACTACAGTTATGTGGTACATAAACAAGCAAGGGGGGCACCCATTCCTACCCTCTTTGCAGACTGGCGATGAATCTATGGGAACTTTCCTTGACACTCAATATACAGCTGCAATCCCAGTTTGTACCAGGAAAGGACAATATACTGGCGGACAGCTTAAGCAGGAACATCATGGATGCACACGAATGGATGCTGCACCCAGACATCTTCCATCAGATAACACAATCATGGGGGAGACTGGACATAGACCTCTTTGCCTCCCCACACAATCATCAGCTGGAGAAATTCTGCTCAAGGACATACCACCCACAAGCATGGAAAGTGGACGCCCTCTCTTTCAGCTGGAGAACTCTAACAGTGTATGCATTCCCACCTCTTCCATTAATGACCAAGCTCTTACTGAAGATCAGGGCAGAGCAGCCACGAGTGATTCTGATAGCTCCGGACTGGCCAAGACAGCACTGGTACCCATTGCTAAAGAGCATGTCACGGACGAAACCATGGCTTCTTCCACAATGGCCGCTTCTCCTGACACAGCACAATTACAAAACTCTGCATTCCAACCTGAAAACATTACAACTAGCTGCCTGGAAAATACCTTGACTCATCACCAGGATAACCTATCCAAGAGAGTGAAGGATATCATCATGGAAGCTCGCAGGCCTTCCACAAGAAAGGCATACTCAGCAAAATGGAAAAGATTTCACACCTGGAGCACCTCAAAGGGCCTAGATGCAACAGTTATGAACATGGCACATATCCTGGAATATTTGGCAGAAATGCTCCACAATGGCCTGTCTTGCGCTTCCATTAAAATTCATGCTTCAGCAATTTCAGCAGAGTACAATACTGATCCACCTGTCTTCTCTCATCCTCTCCTAAGACAGTTTCTACGAGGAATTAAAAACATTAATCCCCCAAGGAATCCACCAGTACCTACTTGGGACCTTAACTTCGTGTTGGAAAAACTAACACTGCCTCCCTTTGAACCAGCAGCATCTGCAGAACTACAGTTCCTGTCTTGGAAAACTGCTTTTCTTCTGGGCATAACCTCAGCAAGAAGAGTATCTGAGTTACAGGCCCTCATGGCAGTACAGCCATTCCTTATCTTTCATCAAGACAGAGTCTCTTTGAGAACCAATCCTTCATTTATGCCAAAGGTGGTATCCAGGGTTTCCTTAAACCAAACTATTCACCTGCCTACCTTCTTTCCAAATCCACAAAACAAAGGGGAAAAGCTTCTGCACACTCTGGACATACACAGACAGTTGCACTACTACTTGGACAGAACTAAAAGTAACAGAAAAACTGACCAGCTGTTTGTAGCATATGCTGCTAGTGCACAAGGAAAAGCAGTTTCAAAACAGACAATTTCTAAATGGATAGGAAACTGCATTCGCTTTTGTTACTCCTTTCATGGAAAAACTGTGCCAGCTAACATTAGACCTCATTCCACCAGAGCCACAGCCACCTCCACAGCCTTCTTAAGAGGGGTGGCTACCAAGGACATTTTAGAAGCTGCTACATGGAGCTCCGTGCATACATTTGCCAAGCATTACAATTTACCTTTATATTCCAGATCCAGAGCAGGCTTTGCTACAGCAGTCCTGCAGGGCATTTTAGCTACACCATCCTTTACATAGATCCTCCACCCCCAGATTGGCTATGGTATTCTACCCATATGTGATGACTGCAGATGCATCCTTGAAGGACATAGTACAGTTTTGTACCTACCATAAATGTAGATGTCCGATAGGTATGCATCTGCAGTCAGGTTTACCCTCCCTCCTTCCCCTCTGTGGTATTTCTTGGGTACTTATCCCTCTCATAGCTTGCTGGGGTTATCTATTATGGTGTATTTGTTTTATATATATATATATATATATATATATTTTTTTTTTTTTTTTATGCATATATATATTTCTGTTCATGTTTGGAATTTATTGCATTCCTCCAAATTTAGCCTTCCTTAGAGGGCACCTGGCATCTGGGGCAAGAAAAACTGAGGAAGATGGCGTCGGCTGACGCTTTTATACCCCAGGCGCTCTGACATCGAGGTAGGGGCGACATCAGCCGACGCCGGACCCAGACTTTGGAATCCGGCCGACCGAAGGGCTGCCTGAGGCAGGACAACCCATATGTGATGACTGCAGATGCATACCTATCGGACATCTACATTTATGGTAGGTACAAAACTGTACTTTTCTGTGGTTCTACACTATCCTGATGTCTTTGCTAGTCAGCTTACTAAAGGTAGTAACCAACTGAGCAATGTAACTTAGTACAGCTTGCCAAACTAGATACAGTAATCATGGAGGATCTTTTTGTGTTAGTCTGTATTACTAGATTTTTAGAGTTAGGCTGCACCAAACTGCAATAATGCATAATGTCACTGTTTGACATTCTTGTAAATTCAACTCTAAACATTGCAGAGTAGGAAGTATATTTTAAGTAACCATTTGAAATGTCAGGACATGGTAGATTGAGTCCCAAAACTTGGAGACTGAGTGGTCGAAAAAATGGCCTTGCATATACTTTGTCTGAGGTGGCCATTTCTCTGAATATTCACTTTTCTCCGAGGTATGGTGATCTCTGAGTTAATATATATTAAGTTCAGCGGGTGTGGGAGCAGCTTGCCCCCATATTGGAGGGTGCAAGGGAGAATTGCCTCCTTGTAAAAAAAAAAAAAAAAAAAAGAAGTGTAAAGAAGAAGAGCAGATTTGCTGCTTCAATCTTTTTTCCAGCATTTTGTTACTCAGGATTTTAAGTGCCGACATTTCAGTAAGAAGCCAATATATTTGTAAAAGCAGGACAACAATCTGACTGTCTCTGTAAAACATAACTTTGAGTTGTACAAATAGCATATTCCTTTGTTAAATGGTCTTGTGCCAAACACTGCATAAAATGCCGAAGATGCAATACTTCTGTTATTTTATTAACGGGTCAGTGTAACTAGGCACATGGTATAGTGCAAGCTGAGGTGGGAAGCTCTGGTGAATACAGACAAGCAAAACACATTTTTGCAAATTTGGAATACAGTACTGTATAGAATTTAAAAATAGATATAAGCAGGATAACATTTAAAATGTATAGATGTGAATAGTCAATATGAGGCAAGACAGGCTAGAGACAGAAAAATGCATAAGGTACATCTAATGTTTTAATGGTAAGATTAAGAAATGTATGTAAGTGGAGCTACAAAGCGACATGACTGTGTGTGTGTGTACGCGCATGTGTAATATATATAGACACACACACAAGCTTAGAGAGAACATGAAGTAATGTGTTAAGATTTAATGGAAATGGCAAAAGTGAGACTAAAGTAATAACAAAGGGTGTACAGTAGTGGGACTAACATAGGCATGGAGTCAGTCATTAATGAGTTGGATAACACTTGAATGGGGATGGAGCTGACTAAGTAAAGGTTATTTTTTCCCACTCCGCAGGACTGGTTCAGTGGCTTCTCTACCTCTGCCCATTCATTTCATATGGTGAGAGTCCTGTGTCCCATTTATTCCTGGCTGGGTGGTCCATTTGGCCTAGTCATTCCTCAAATGCCAAGTAGCAAGGAGTGACTCAGCTTGCTTGTCCTGAAGTGCAGTGTGTAGTGTACCTCTTCCCTAGTGGAGCACCTCCACTGCTGCTCACTGAGCTGTGCCCTGTGCTGCTTGCCTCAGGGAGTGCACCTACGCATTCTGTCAGCTACTTGCAAATGCACAAAGCAGTGCATGCTTATAGGCTTCTACACTGTTAGGTGCAACTCCCAGTGCTTCCATCCAAGTGATGAGCCAGAGCTGCCTTCTTTACTCCCAGGTTGGTGAGCTATCAGCAGCCACTCACTTCCTCTTCCCTGTTCAGCTCTAACAGGTGCCCAAGCTGCTTATTGAACTCTGCTTGGGGCTGTAGTTGGATCTTCATTCTGCAAAAGGTAAGCTATTGATGCAAAAGGGATGTTTATCATTAGACCCCTGTAAGATATATGAGATGTCCTGCCAAAGATCCAACTAGCCAAACCGCTTCCAAAGCTTTAGAACACCTTTCACATGTCATAGCTTTTGTACATTTCAAAGAGAGCAGTATAAAATCCATGGCTAGGACACCAACACTTCAGAACTTTCTTCCATCGAAGTGTGCCCTCCCTGTAGGCTTCAATTGATCAGCAGTTGGCTAGCACTTCAAGGCTGGGCAGATAAGTCCCTTGTTGGGGAATACTTTCAATATCCTAATTTTTCTGTGAAGAAAAGTTATTTTCTGTCAGAAATAGTTGCTAAAAGCTCGAACTGTTTTAAGTAGTTGTCAGTAAAAATGTACCTCCAAATCTGACATTTTTGGTCATGGTTCCTTGTGAAAAGTTATCGGGGAGAGAGGCTTCAGTTTTGTCCCTGGCTACCCATGTACTTCAGCCACTGATGGATGACTCCACTGTAGCCATCTGTTGCTTCTTGGACTGCTCAGCACTTTTTCTTGGTTCCTCTAATGCAGGTCCTTGGGAAGCCACTACAAACAGGTAGGTTCTGCAGCTCTTCATCTGCCCTTGTTAGGTAAGGGAGAACCACTCTTGCCAGCATTGGGGAAAGCACTGGGGTGATGCTTTTTTCTATTTTTTTTTTTTGCTACACTGTTCTGTGCAGCTTCATTCCTAGAAAGGGACTGTCCTTCAAGCTACTGTTTTTTCTTTGAGGTGGCATCTCCCTGAAAAAGAAATATAAGGTTTGACGATGTTCTTCGTGTTTCACTGTTGCAGTCATCACATTTGGGTTATCTGCTTGCAGTAGCCCTCAGTCAGCCTGATTATCAAAGTCTTGGGTCCTGCGTCGGTTGCTGTCTTGTCTTCCGTGATATCAAGGTAGTCAGGGGTATAAAGCATGCAGCCGATGCCTTTACATCAGTCTTTCTTGCCGTGCGGTGCCCAAAGCAGAAGCAGTTCGCAAGTGCCAGTCGGCCGACTCCTGAAATTTTCATTTTCGAGTTTCAGAACAGAAGTCTTCAACTAAAGCTAAGTACCCCTTTGGGGAAACTTTTTCTTGCTCTAAACCGATGTCAGTAAAAGTCAATAATTATATTTCTTGTGGAAAGCAAATACCTCATAAAGATTTTCATTCGTACTGTGTTCCTTGCCTAGGTCCTGACCACATGACCTACCTCGCTGTCAGTTTTGTGCCTTATTTAAACCACAAACTATCCGTCGTCTGTATATTTTCGCTTCTAAATATTTTGGTGCTCGGTCCAATTATCCAGATATGTCTTCAGTTAGCCATCCAACTACTGGCATTCTGAAAAAACGCAAAGGTAAAGACAGGCCGCCTAGGTCCAAAGCTGCCGACGATGCTTCTCCTAAGCCAGTCGCCAGTTCACCGGTACACCGTGAGACACTTTTGCAGCCCCTGATACCCATTACTTCAGATTCGCAGGCCTCTACTGAGACCTATTCGGAGTTTGGTATGCTGCGAGATGCTTCAGTCGTGGAACCTGCGGGTGTCTCTACCTTGGCTGGGTCCAGAACCGCTGTGCAGGCACCGGCTTCTGAGGATGTATTCAGTCCTACTGACTTGCTTATTAAACTGACGGCATCTTCTTCTTCAAGGCCTAAAACTTGAACCATGCCTAGAAAACTGATGCCCAGACTGCATGGTCAGGCCTCTATGCCTAAAAAACAAATGATAAGAATGGCTGAAGACCTTATTACTGTAATCGGGGGAAGCCAACCTTCCCCCTCTAAGAGACCTAGGACAGAGTTTGCTTATGATGCGTCTGACCAGGATTCTGAAATTTCTGTTTCATCTGATGACCAAGATTTACATTTATCTACCTATGAGGATTCTGATGCTGAGGACTCTATTTCCTCTAAACCCCCCCCCCCCCCGGAGGATTTCTCTTTTGTTGAAGCCTTACATACTCTTAGGGAGCTTTTTGTTGGGAAAGTCAGGATTTCTCTGATTCTAAAAAGAGGCTTAGGGATTTCTTACTCCTGCCCCTTACAGGCCTTTAGCTATCCCTCCTATACTAGACATTGTTGATGATGCCTTTTCGGAATCTAGTTTGGCCCCTGACTCTCTACCTCCTGCTCGCAGAAAACCTGAGAGATATTACAAGGTTCCTGACTCTCACAAGTTCCTTTTCAAAAATCCTACTGCAGATCCAGAGACCATTTCACAGGGTCCCAAAGGCATGAAAACTACTACTGCCAAAAATCCTACCCCCTCTGATAGAGACTCCAGGGTGCTGGATACATGGGGTAAGAAGATATACACTTCTGCAACTTTGGCCATTAGGGCCTTAAACTGCCAGTTTCATATGTTAAAGTATCAGCAGCATATTATTGGATTGCTTAAACAGAAAATTATGTTGATTCCTGATTGTGCTGAAAATAAGGATTTACAGGATTTAATGCATTCTGCTGAACAAGTTGGAAAACATTATTTGCAATGTGGTTTTGATTCACTAGAGGCATCTTGCAGAGCTGTTGTCACTGGTTCTGTTCTTAGAAGGCATGCTTGGCTTAAGGAGCAATCCTTGCCAGATCATGTTAAAGCTAAATTACTGGATGCTCCCTTAAATCAGAACCGCCTGTTTGGCAATAAGGCAGAAGAAGTTCTTAAAAAGATGGAGGAAAAAGCCAAATCTATGCAAACCGTTAAAGATTTCTTACAAGTCCAACCTCCAAGATTTAGTAGGCATTGGCCTCCTAAAAATTGGTCCTTTCCTGCCTCTTCCAGGCCTTCTCAGTCTAAACCCAGATACAGCAGAACACCCAAGCTTTACAGTGGGGGGGCCCCCCTCTTCCAAATCTGGGAGTAGTAAACTCGCCCCCCTATGGTAAACTGTCTCAATGACTTCATTTAGAACTTCCAAGCACTTCTCAACTTACTGCACCTTTGGGGGGAAGGATTGCCCTACATGCAAAAAAAATGGGAGCTCATTACCCAGGGCAAATGGGTTTTAAATAGTGTCCCAAGGATACAGATTTCACTTCCACACATTACCAACCCCAAACGGTTGGCCAGATCTACCCCCATATCAGTGGGCAGAGGCTCAAAAGCAAGTACTCTCTCTTTTAAGCATAAAGGCTATTCAAACTGTACCAGAAGAGGAAAAGGGACAAGGTTTCTACTCAAGACTTTTCCTGGTACCCAGAAAAAACAGTTCATGGCGTCCTATCCTGGACCTGTCTAATCCAGACACCTTTTTGGTGATTCCAAAATTCAAGATGCTGACTCGTCAGTTGCTTCCTGTGCTAGGCAAAGATGCCTGGTTGGCAACACTCTAAAGGAAGCATACCTGCACATCCCAATCAGGGAATCTTGCAGAAGATAACTTCACTTCAAAGCAGTTCTCTGCACTGCCCTTTGGCTTATCTATTGCGCCCAAGGTATTCACAAAAGCTAAATCTATGCAAAATGTTAAGGATTTCCTGCAGGTACAGCCTCCAAGATTTAGTAGGCATTGGCCTTCTAAGAGTTGGTCCTTTCCTGCCTCTTCCAGGCATTCTCAGTCCAAAGCCAGAACCAGCAGAGTATCCAGGATTCAGTCCCAAGGTATGCACAGGACTAAGCAGTGGGGGGCTCCCACTTCCAAATCAGGGGTGGTAAAACTCCCCCTATGGTAAACTGTCTCAATGACTTAACTTTAAAATTTCCAAGCCCTTCTCAACTTGACTGCTCCTTTAGGGGGAAAGATTGCTCTGCAGGCAAAAAACTGGGAACTAATTACCCAGGACAAATGGGTTTTAAATATAGTTTCCCAAGGATACAGACTTCACTTCCACACGTTACCAACCCCAAGTGGTTGGCCAGATCTACCCCCAAATCAGTGGGCAGAGGCTCAAAAGCAAGTACTCTCTTTCTTAAACATAAGGGCTATTCAAACTCTACCAGAAGATGAAAAGGGACAGGGTTTCTACTCAAGACTTTTCCTGGTACCCATAAAAGGCAACTCATGGTATCCTATCCTGGACCTTTCTGTCCTAAACACCTTTTTTGTTGTCCCAAAATTCAGGATGCTAACTCTTCACCAGTTGCTTCCTATGCTAGGCAAGGATGCCTGGTTGGCAACACTGGATTTAAAGGAAGCCTACCTGCACATCCCAATCAGGAAATCTTGCAGAAGATACCTATGCTTCAAAACAGGCTACATGCACTATCAGTTCTCTGCACTGCCCTTTGGCTTATCTACTGCACCCAGGGTATTCACAAAGTACCTATCTCAAGTCCTTGCATTTTGCAGGCAAAGAAATATTCAAATATACCCATACCTGGACAATTTTATAATTCAGGCAGAAAGCCAGGACATGCTTTTGAATCATCTGGCTTTTGGACAAAGGGTGCTAACTTGTCTCGGGTACACCATTAATGAAAAGAAATTGCACCTAGTGCCCTGTCAACAAATTATATTCCTGGGAGCAAGCTTGAATACAACTTCCCAGATGGCATTCCTCATGCCAGAGAAACAAATTCATTTGGCAACCTACTTCAAACTAGTTGCCACGAAAACCTTGCTATCTGCAAGGCAAATACTGCAAGCCTTGGGGTTCATGGCCTCCTGCATTCTTCTAATTCCATATGCAAGACTGCATATGAGGAAACTACAGTGGTATCTAAAAAGCCTATGGTGTCAATATTCTGAGAATCTAGAAGTAATGATTCATATCATACCTTGCCTACACCCATAGCTTCTTTGGTGGGCAGAGGCTTGTCACCAAAACAAGGGACTACCATTCACTCTACCCCTGCCGCCCAAACCCAAACAACAGACTCATCAGACTATGCATGGGGACTCACCTGGTAGGGAAGTGCATTCAGGGCAAATGGAACACAAGTCAAATGCACCTGCATATCAATCAAAAAGAAATGTTAGTTGTACAGAATGCTCTGACAGCCTTCAAGGACCACATTCTTCCAGGACAATTAATGGTAAAGACGGACAACACCACTGTTATGTGGTACATAAATAAACAGGGGGGTACCCATTCTTAACCCCTCTGCAGACTAGCCATGGCATTGTGGAACACAGTCTTGAACTATCAAGTGCATCTACAAGCTCAATTTCTGCCAGGAAAACTAAATACATTGGCAGATGGACTAAGCAGAAACCTCATGGACCCACACAATTGGAAACGAACCAAAGATTTTCAACATGTTGACAGACAAATGGGGGAGCCCAGATATAGGCCTGTTTGCCTCCCCCCAGAACTACCAATTGGACAAATTTTGCATAAAGACTCCCCACAAACAAGCTTGGAAAGTGGATGCTCTGCCCTTTAGCTGGAATAAGAACTCCCCACAAACAAGCTTGAAAAGTGGATGCTCTGTCCTTCAGCTGGAAAAACCTATCAGTTTATGCCTTTCCTTCTCTGCCTCTCCTCTCCAAAGTACTGCCAAAAATCAAACAGAACAAACTAAGGACGATAGACTATATTGATTGCACCAGACTGGCCATGCCAACACTGGTGTACCCCCTCTTGCGCAGTGCGTCACTGTTGGCCCCATGGCACCTGCCTCTGACCCCTACCCTGTTGTCTCAGCAGGAGAACCAGATTCTGCACCCACAGCTTCAAACCCTGAACCTAGCAGCCTGGCTAATTACCTAATCTCTCCTTTATCATCCCTCAGTAAACCAGTGATGGATGTCATTTTAGAGGCAAGGAGGCCTAGTACTAGAAAATCTTATGCTGAAAAATGGAAAAGATTCTGTGCCTGGAACCATTCTCAAGGGATGAGCACAGCAGCACCAGCTTACCTCAGATTTTACAATACTTAACTGAGATGCTTCACAAGGGCCTTTCTTTTTCCTTCATCAAAAGTCATGCCTCAACCATTTCAGCTCATTATAACACAGAAACTTCCCCCCTTCTCTCATCCACTATACTCGGGCAGTTCCTCAGAGGGGCCAAATATTTAAGACCACCCAGGAGAGCTCCAACTGCAGCCTGGGAACTTAACTTTGTATTGGAGAAACTCACTCTTCCTCCTTTCGAGTCAGCTGCTAGTGCAGATTTAAAATTCCTCTCTTGGAAAACAGCCTTCCTTTTAGCAATCACTTCAGCAAGAAGGGTATCTGAATTACAGGCCCTTATGGCAGTGGAGCCTTTCATCACCTTTCATGCTGACAGGGTGTCCCTCAGAACCCATCCCTCCTTCATGCCCAAGGTGGTATCCAGTGTGGCTCTCAATTAGTCCATCCATTTGCCAACCTTTTTTCCTAATCCACAGAACAAAGGGGAATGGATAATGCACTCCTTAGATGTGCACAGACAAACTTAGATTTTACTTGGACAGGACTAAACCTCAAAGGAGATCTGAACAACTGCTGGTGGCATTTGCTGCAGGGGCAGAGGGGAAGGCTATTTCAAAGCAAACCATTTCTAAATGGCTAGGCTATTGCATTAATTTCTGCTATAAGCACCATGGAAAACCTATCCCACAGGGGATCAGACCCCATTCAGCCAAGGCTGCATATAACTCTACAGCGTTTTTCAGAGGTGTCCCTACCAGGAAAATCCTAGAAGCTGCTACCTGGAGTTCTGTACATACCTTCACCAAGCATTACCATTTTCCAATTTTCTCTAAATCCAGAGCTGGCTTTGTCACTGCAGTCTTGAAGGGTCTTGTAGCTGGTCCCGATACTATCTAAATTCCTCCTCCCATCCTTAGCTTTGGGAATCTACCCAAATGTGATGACTGCAACAGTGAAACATGAAGAACATAGTACAGTTGTGTACACTTAACATAAATGTAGATGTTAGAGTGTATTCACTGTTGCAGTCCTGGTTACCCTCCTTCCAGCTCCCTGATTTTTCTGGCTATACCTCTACTCTCCTTTACTATGCTCTAAAGCTTTTTTGTGCATTTGCTTTTTTATTGGAGGTATATCCTTGTATATATGTAATGTATATGTAATATAAATATATATATATATATATATATGTGTATATGTGTATATGTATATATATATATATATATATATATATATATATATATGTATGTTTTATTGCTTCCCATTAAGGGGGCACCTGACATCTGGGGCAAGAAAAACTGATGTAATGGCATCAGTTGCATGTTTTATACCCCTGATGACCTGACGTCATGGAAGAAGAGACAGCAACTGACGCAGGACCCAAGACTTTGTTAATCAGGCCGACTGAGGGCTACTGCAAGCAGATAACCCAAATGTGATGACTGCAACAGTGAATACACTCGAACATCTACATCTATGGTAAGTGTACACAACTGTACTTTATCATCTAGCAAAGTGCAGCCAGCCCTCTACATTTCTCTACTTTTACAAAGGTTTATTTAAAACCTTTCAGTCCTTACGGGCTAAATGTTTCTCTTGTTTAAAAAGGAAAAGATTTTCCTCTTGGATTTTGCTTCTCAGTCTGAGGTACAGAACTTACACTTAGACTGTGCTTCTCAAACATCCAGTGCATAGAATGGAGACTCTGATTCCAAGAAAACTTCTTCAGATTTGCCTTCTGAAGAGTGATCTTTTTCTGATATTATTGCCAGAATCAAGGACTTGTATCGGGGGTAACAAAAAATATCAGAATCCCAGCAAATATATGATGTATTACAGGTAGATTTTCCTCAGCCTGCAGCTTGTTCCTCTTATGTTACCAGCCTTAAAGGATGCTTTCTTTGTAGCCAGCAATGTTCCTGAATGTCTGATAAATTATATAAAGTATTCCAGTCTGGAAAACTCCTCTTTATGATCGTCAAATCGGATCCTGAAGTAATTTCTGTTGTCAAAAACACTTTTAGAATATTAAATTGTCAGGCTTTTTATGTGCAACTTTCTGGTGGCTTTCATTGATAATATGAGAAAGTTAATTGCTGACCTTCCTTCTTCACATGTTAAGGCATTTCTATATCCATTGCTATCTTCTGTTTAAGGTAAGCAAACATTCTGCAAAACATTGTTAATGTACTGCTGATGCTGTATCTAGAGCATTTAGTACTGGGTCAGTTATGAGCAAGCCTGGTTGGCTACATTTTCAGAATTTGCTGGAGGATGTCAAAGCTGAGATCTTAAATGCTTCCCTGTGTAAAGAAGTGTTATTTGGTCCTTCAAAGGTTTGATGAAAGGAGAAAGTTTCTTCAGAGAGTTACCCAGATTTTAAACTCTCCTTGCTAAAGTATTTCCTCTCCTAAATTAATGATTAAAAAGTCAACAATTGAAGTGTGGGACAAATCCAGCATAAAGATTTCCACTTGTTGTGACTGTTCTGTTTGGGACCTCTGCACAATGTCTCTGATTGTCCTGATTGTGATAAATATTGAGTGAAAACCCTTAAATACAAGGGTGAAGTCTTAGCTGCTGATATGGAGTCCTTATTTTCAGTTCCCTCCATCTTTACAATACCCAGGATTGTTCGGAAATAAACAAAAATTACAAAGAAAAAGGCAATGAAGATGTGGCTGCTGTTTTGGTCCATGCTACTTAAGGCTACCGACAGCTCAAGTGAGGCACCTTCACAGCCTCTGGTCTGGCAAGCTCTAGTCCCAAACTCTCTGGTGTGACCCTTCAGGAGGCCAGCATGTTTCCAGGGCCGCCGATCACTTCTTCCACGACTTCAGTGATGGTCAGGTCTGGGGTTGCTCATGTCGCAGGTACTGAAGGGAGATGCCTTACCTTCCTCAGCTTTGGAAATGTAGACCAATGTACTGGTTGACTGACTGTGTCCACTGATTATGTTGACAATGGATGTCTAAACTGAAAAGAACTGTCCGCCTTCCCCTTTCATTTCCTCAGCCGTCTGTCACTTTATCTCAAACTGAAGCCCAAGACCTCTTAAAATCACCCAGGAGTTCATGACCTTCATGAAATGTAGGAACTCAGCCACACTTAGGCCACTGCTCCTGAAACTTCACCCAAGTGGCCTAGGGAGGTGATCCTCAGACTCTGACGGAGAAGAATTATCCTACTCAGAGCACCTTCCAACCCAACCTTAACCGGATTCAGATGATACCCTCTCATCTGGCTCTCCCCAGAGGACCTCTCTCAGGGATACCCTTCATAAAATGAGGAAGGCTTTCAATTGGGAAAGCAAACCATTCTTACAAGCTCAGGCTCACTATAGTGAATTACTGAGTTTAACTTCACCTAGACCACTGGCTATCCCCAGTGTATGTGGTGCTTGGTAACATTTTTGAATACATCTCTTTACACCCAGATTCCCTACCTCCAACTCCCAGAAAGCCTGGTCAAGTTTGAGAGTGCTCAACTCACACAAGCACCTTTACAAAACTCTAATGCAGAGCCCATAGTAGTTTGTACTGAATCCACTAAAGGGATGCCAAAGGGTGCAACTAGACATCCCCCTGCCTAATTACAGGGAAATCGTAAATTTGTGGCATCAATCAAAATGGTGGCAGGACAGGTAGCTTTCATCCTTCTAAGTTGGGAACTGCTGATTGAGAGCCCAGTGTCCAAGTGTATTAGTTCTGGTTTAGGCACTTGGGCTTCAGGCCAGTTATTTTACATTAAGAAGGTTCGTGGTCTGCACTCTTGTGGGAGAAGAGGCTGGACTCTGCCCTTCTGAGCTGGGAATTTCTGGTTAGAGGTTTATAGTGCCTGAATATTTGAACTGTATCTTACTGAAATTGGTTCACCTTGTTTGCTCTAGCATAGACTAGATCCAGGCCTGCTGAATCTAGCTTTGTTTATATGCTTGTTGTTTGTTTGCTTGTTATTTCCCTGGAAGCTAATTCCACCTAATACACAACTTCTCAGCTTCTGTGGATCACTAGTGATATCTGCATTGCTTACTGTACTTATTTCCTTGTTTCACTTGAAAGAAAGTTACTGTTTGTCGCTTTTGCATTTAGTTACTTGTAACACATTGCACTCAAGTTACCTGGCACTTGCTCACTAAAGCAATTATATAAGTCAGCACTAAAAATTAAAAGCACTACACCCTCACTCCCCACTGGCCCTTGTTTTCAATTAAGGAATTCCCAATATTATTCTAGCATGTCCAAAGGTCAGTTGTCAATCTTCTCTCCGGTCCAGCTGGTGAATCTGGGAATCTTGAGGCAATGTTATAACTGCCTCATGTACACAGACAACCCTCTCCTCCTCCCACATAACACAAATACTTGCGAGAGATGCAGCTATTTAGCCAAACTGGAGGCTGAGCTCTCTCAACTCAGGACTGGCAAGACCAGACAGGAGGAGAAGGCAACTACACACACCACAAAACCAGCCTCACATAATGCTACCACTCCACTGAATCAAACACATAAACACACAAAGACATACTGGAGGCTCTGAGTAAAATTTACCTAAACAGCAGAGGTCTCCAAAGCAGACACCCAAACAACTGCTACCTCAAGACACCCCACAAGCAACACATAAACCACAAAAGCAGTGTGCAAAGCAGTCACAGCCCTTAAGGCCAAATACAACACCAAACATACTTGTCATAGGTGACTCCATAGTCAGACACACTGACGTCCCACTCACCAGGCTGAACAAGGAGAGGGTCACAGTAAGCTGCCTATCGGGCTAGAATCCGCCACATAACACAAGCACTCAGGTCACTCCACGGCAAGTACAAATATGACACAGTCATTGTCCATGCTGGTGTGAACGACCTGAGACGCACCTCCTGGACTACATGAAAAGAGACATAGAGGAGCTCTCTGATTATGTAGCCCAGGCAGGTATGACCCTAACCCTGAGCAGTATCCTTCCTTCACCAAGAATGATGCCACAATATAGAGACAAGATGATCAGCTTTAACAATTGGCTTAATGTCTGGTGTCATTCAAAGGGGATCCAGTGTCTGTCTGCCTGGGATGACATGCTTGACAAGCCACGCTGCTTCGCAAGGGACGGCTTGCACCTGTCACCCCTGGGATTCCGGATATTGGCTAAGGCTCTTGCCACCCCCATAGTGCCTTTTTTAGGTAAGGCTCAAATTCTAAACCTACCACCCTAGAAAACAAAAATGGGAAGAAACTGAGGGTAATGCTGCTCAATGCCAGAAGTCTAAATCTCAAAATGCACGCACTCGAGGCCCTTCTCAGTATGGAGAACATCGATGTCTGTGCTGTAACTGAAACCTGGTTCAAGGCTCCTGAGAGCACCCCGGCACTATTAGGTTTTACCTCATATCATGCGTTCCGGCCCCAAAACCTGGACCACGCCACAAAAGGAGGGGGTGTATCCATATTCATAAAGGATACCCACACCTCCAGGTTGGTGGCAACGCACGAAGCTTCGGAAACCATCCAGGTGCAACTAACCATAGGCAAAACTGCTCTACAAATTGTAGCATGCTACAGGCCACCCTCTCAAACTCAGGAACCCCACACAGCCTTCCTGAAGACACTGGAGGGTATAAATGTATCTCCAAACACCATCATATTGGGTGACTTCAACTACCCGAATATAGACTGGGAACATTACTCAAGCCCTAACTTTCTAGCCCAACGGTTCCTGGAGTTCATAAATTCAAATGCCATGGAACAGCTAGTCACTGTTCCCACGAGAGGAGAAATATACTAGATCTCATTGTCACAAACATGGGGACAAAATGCTCCACACGAAGTATATCCCTCATTGGTGAGATCTGATCATAAACTAATCTCACTGGAAATCCACATCCCGCCCCCACCCCAAACAAAAAAAACCATAGTGAAGAAATTCTCTAAAGCAAACTTCACACTACTCAAGACTGGTGTGGTATCCTTCATGGCCCCTGAGCCAGTGGAAACCACAACCCAAGCTGCGGAAGCCCTTACAAATGCCTTCTATGAACACCTCCAGGACTGCATGGATCAGGCAATCCCAAATAAAACCAAGACTCTTTCCACAAAGGGCAAACGTCCAGTCTGGTGGACCCCAGCCATTAACAAACTTTACAATAAGAGGAGAAAGCTATTACATGATAGAACAAAATCCATAAAAGGGAAGTCACCCCTGATCATTATTAGTAAAAAAATACGAGCACTTTTAAAATCAACTAAGGCCAATTTTGAGAGAAAAATTGCCATGGATTCAAAGGACAATCATAAGGCCTTTTTCAGCTATGTTAGGAACCTGGGTGGAAACTCCCAGATATGCTCAGAATTAGTCCAAAATGATACAAAAATCACTGAACCCACAGACATTGCCAACATACTGGCAGACAGGTTCAGTGCAAACTTCACCCCTCTCCCCTAAAGGAGAGATAACTATCCCAGCCGAGTGTAGCCTCCCGGACATCTCAAATGCGCAGGTGAAAGCTGCTCTCTCTAAAGCTAAAAAACAGCATCAATGGGACCGGATGGTGTCCCCGGCTGTGTGCTACACGAGCTAAATGAGGAATTAAACCCGCACATAAGGCAGCTGTTTAATCTCAGCCTTACCACAGGATACGTGCCCAAGGAGTGGCGTGACGGCAACTGTTGTCCCACTCCACAAAGGCGGCGCCACGGACCCTGGTAATTACCGCCCCATAAGCTTAACAAGTCTAGTCTGCAAAGCTATGGAGAGGATCATAATGGAGCTCATAAACAAAGATATAGGGACTTGCAGACATTGGACCCGACCCAGTTTGGCTTTGTCAAGGGAAGATCATGCCTTTTGAACTTGGTCGACTTCTTGAAACAGTCACCAAGGCCATTGATGAGGGAAAGGCAGTCCATACAGCCTATCTTGACCTTGCAAGGCTTTGACACAATACCCCACTCGGGTATTGTAGAAAAACTTACCAGCTTAAATGTAAACCCATATGTCACAAGATGGGTTGCAAACTGGCTTAAGGACAGAACCCACAGGGTTAGAGTTGCTGGCGCTGTGTCAGACTCCAAGCCGGTCACAAGTGGTGTCCCACAGGGCTCGGTCCTTGGCCCCCTATTGTTTGGCATCTACTTCTCAGAAGTACAGGCCAACATAGGAGGACTTTGGCTGACAAAGTTTGCAGACGACTGCAAACTTGGCGCCATAGTGGAAAGTGCATCAGACACGGATATCCTTCAGAAGGGACTCACGGAAACAGATAGCTGGTGCCAGAGCCATGGCCTGAAGTTAAACGCCAAAAAATGTATAGTCATACCCTTCGGGAAAAACAAGGTAACCCCAAGCTACCATATAGGTGGCAATCCACTAAGCACAGAAGAGGTTATCAGGGACCTGGGGACCCAGGTTGACAGTGGCCTTTCTTTTGACACTCACATTGCTAAAGTGGTTAGAAAGACCTTCTACATTGCCCACCTGATCATGAAGGGATTCACATCCAGATCTAGTGAGGTTATTGTTCTCCTGTACTCTTCACTTATCAGACCAATGATCGAGTACAATGCCCCATTCGGGATGTATCTCACCCGACATCTGCAGCAATTGGAGAGACCCCAAAAGTTCCTCACCAAAAGGATAAAGGGACTCCAAAATCTGTCATATGCTGCTAGATTGAAGAAGCTCCAGCTCTATTCAGTCGCATACCGTCTGCTCAGAGGTGACATGTGCCTGACATACAAGGCCATGTCCAACCCGGAATTAATGGACATGCTCCACCTCAAAAAATCCAAATCCACCAAAACCACTAGAGCAAGCGACTTAAACCTTAGCACGGATATAAATAGGACGTGCTGGAGGGATAGATTTATCACTCAGAGACTCCCTATGCTGTGGAATAAAATCCCGGTCCATGTGAGGCAGAGCACCTCGCTGACTCTGTTCAAGAGAAATCTAGACCTGTGGATGGGAGATCATAGGTTTACCCCGGGAATCATCTCTGTGTCACTGCTGGACAGAGGCACAACAAACTAATGGGAACAGTATTTTTTCATATAAGGGGTGGCGTAAGCCACAAAAATTTGGGCTAGGCTTATAAATGCCTTAGGGCAGATAGCCTAGTATAAACCTATGAACCTATGAACAGATTTAGGAAGAAAGCATACACCTTGGCTACCCTTTCCATGAGGTACTTAATTGCCAGATGTTCATTGTGTTTCACTGTTGCAGTCATTACTCTTGGGTTATCCTGCTGGCAGGCTACCCGCAGTCGGCCTGAATTCCAAAGTCTATGTCCGGCATCGGTTGCTGTCGCCCCTTCCCTGACGTCAGTGCGCCAGGGGTATAAAAGATGCAGCCAATGTCATTTTCTTCAGTCTTTCTTGCCGCGCAGTACCCGAAGCAAAAGCAGTTCACAGGTGCCGGTTGGCCGACTCCTGAGATTTTTACAGACTAATTTCAGATTGGAAGTCTTCATTAAGTACCCCGTTGGGGAAACTTTTTTCTTGCTCCAGACCGATGTCAGAAAAAGTTAACAATTGTATTTCTTGTGGGAAGCAAATACCTCATAAGGATTTTCATTCTTACTGTATTCCTTGCCTAGGCCCTGATCACAACATTGCTAGCTGTTGGTTTTGTGCTAGATTTAACCAACACACTATTAAGCGTCAGTTCGATTTTGCTTTTCATTAATTTGGCCGAAAATTCAATTCTATAATGCCGTCGGAACAGCCGAAGACCGGAGTTTCTAAAAAAATGCAAGGAAAAAGAAAAGGACAGGCATCAGAGATCCAAAACCGGCGACGAGGCTTCCACTAAGTCAGTTGCCGGTTCTCAGTGAGGCACTATCGCAGCCCCTGACGCCTGCTACCTCAGAGCCACAGGCCGCTGACGACTCCCACATGGAGCCAGCTAGGCCTCTGGATACTCAAGGTATTGGACACTCGGAAACCATTCCCTCAGATGGGTCCGGAGCCGCTGAGCAGGCATCGGCTTCTGTGGGTGTTTTCAGACCTACACAGTTATATGTAAAGACTACTTCAGCTTCTAAAGCAAAGACTAAAGCAGCTTTAAAGACAAAGAAACAAGTACAGCATTCTCCAGGACAGACTTCCATGCCTAAAAAACAGATGCTTAAAATGGCCGACTTAATTACCTTGATCAGGGGTTCCCATCCCCCTCCTGACATGAGGCCTAGGCAAGAGACTGATTATGACTCTTCAGATCAGGTTTCCATTTCCTCTGACTCTTCTTCTGTACAGGAATACTCTCTCTCTCCCTATGAGGATTCTGATGCTGAAGAATCTATCCCTTCAGCCTCTCCTCCTGAGGATTATTCTTTTGGGGAAACCCTGCATACCATGAGGGAGCACTTCCACTGGGAGAGCCAAGATGACTCAGAATCAAAGAAAAGGCTTAGAGATTTTCTTTTACTACCTCGGCACAGGCCCCTTGCTATTCTCCCTGTGTTAGACATTGTAGATGATGTATTTTCAGAGTCCGGCCTTACTCCTGACTTTTTACCTCCAGCCACTGTTAAACCAGACAGATACTACAGGGTTCCAGATTCACATAAATTTCTTTATAAAAACCCTGCTGCTGACCCAAAAACTATTTCTCAGGGTCCCAAAGGGGTCAAGGCTGCTACTGCAAAAAACCCTATCCCTTCAGACAGGGATTCAAGGGCACTAGACAGATGGGGGAAAAAAGTTTACACTTCTGCTGCTTTGGCTGTGAGGGCTTTAAATTGTCAATTTAATATGAATAAATATCAGCAATACTTAATGTCACTGCTAAAACAGAAAATGTTGGCAAATTCTGACTGTGCAGAAAATAAGGAAATGCAGTATTTATTGCATGCAGCTGAACAAGTGGGAAAGCATACATTGCAATGTGGTTTTGATTCTCTGGAGGCCTCTTGCAGGGCCGCAGTTACGGGCTCTGTTATTAGGAGGCATGCTTGGTTAAAGGAAGAGAATCTGCCTGATCATGGTAAAGCAAAAATTATTAGATGCTCCATTACAGCATGATACCTTATTTGGTCTTAAAGCAGGGGAGGTTTTGAAGAAAATGGAGGACAAAGCGAAATCTATGCAAACAGTAAAGGATTTCTTACAGGTACAGCCACCAAGATTTAGCAGGAACTGGCCTACAAAAATTGGTCCTTTCCAGTGTCGAACAGGCCACAAAAAGGCAGATGCAGACTCCCCAGAGGCAGATCCTAGCCCCAGGACTCATACAGGCCCAAATAGTGGGGCGCTTCTACCTCCAAAAGCGGAGAAGACAAGTCACAGCCATACAGGAAACAGTCCCAATGACTTACCTCTGCCAACACCAAGCGCTTATCTTTTGGCAGCCCCCTTAGGGGGAAAACTAGCACTTTTTTTTCAAAATTGGCATATGATCACCCAGGACAAATGGGTCTTGAATGTAGTGTCCCAGGGCTACAGGTTCCACTTTCACACCCTGCAAAAGGTATGCCAGACCTGCCACACATTCAATGGGCAGAGGCACAAAAACAAGTTTCGTCCCTCATGGAAATGAGGGCCATTCAGGAAGTACCACAGCAAGAGCAGGGACAAGGATTTTACTCAAGACTTTTCTTGGTACCCAGAAAGGACAAAGCCTGGAGACCAATACTGGACCTGTGAATGGACATTCCAAAATTCAAAATGTTAACTCTACAGCAACTTCTGCCCATGCTGGGCAAGAAAGCTTGGCTTGTAACTTTAGACCTCAAAGAGGCATACCTGCATATCCCAATCAGACAATCTTGCAGAAGATACTCAGATTCATAGCTGGCTCAATGCATTATCAATTCTCTGCAGTGCCCTTTGGCTTATCTACTGCGCCCAGGGTCTTCACAAAATGCCTGGCAGCAGTGATTGCATTTTGCAGACAAAGAGTAATTCAAAGATATCCTTATTTAGACGACTGCCTTATACAAGCAGAGAACAAGGACATTTTACTACAGCATCTGGCGTTCGTAAAAAGATTGTTAATTTGCCTGGGGTACACAGTAAACGAAAAGAAATCAAAACTAGTACCCTCTCAAGAGATAATATTCCTGGGTGCAAGCTTAAATACAACTGCCCAGATGGCTTATCTCAGGCCAGACCAACAAAGGCAACTGACTACTTACTTCAAAATGTTGGCAACAAAGACCCAGTTATCTGCAAGAAAAATTCTGCAGGCTTTGGGCTTCATGGCATCCTGCATTCTGCTAATTCCATATGCCAGACTGCATATGAGGAAACCTCAGTGGTACCAAAAAAGTGTTTGGACTCAACATTGCCAAAACCTGGAAACATTAATTACTATAATTCCCTTGCCTGCAACAGGAGTTTCGATGGTGGGCACAGGCCTCTCACCTCAACAAGGGACAACCCTTCACTCTACCCACAGCCAGGCAGTCAATAAAAACGGATGCATCAGATTATGCCTGGGGGGGCCCACATGGCAGGAAAATGTATTCAGGGCACATGGCCCACAACCAAATGCATCTACATATCAATCAAAAAGAGATGCTAGCTGTTCAGAATGCCCTGACAGCTTCCAAGGATCTACTTCATCCAGGACAACTACTGATAAGGATGGACAATACTACAGTCATGTGGTACATAAACAAGGAGGCACACATTCATACCCCCTGCAAACAAGGAGGCACACATTCATACCCCCTCTGCAGACAAGCCATGACTTTGTGGAACACAACATTGACTTATCAAGTACACCTGTAAGCACAATTCCTGCCAGGAAAGAAAAAATACTCTGGCAGACTAACTAAGCAGAAACCTCACGGATCCCCACGAGTGGAAACTGGATCCACAAGTCTTTAGCATGGTAAAGGAATGGGGAGCCCAGCCATAGATCTATTTGCCTCCCCTCACAACAGCCAACTACGGGGATTCTGCACAAGGACTTATCACAAGCAAGCATGGAAGGTGGATGCTCTATCATTCAGCTGGAAAAGCCTTGCAGTATATGTCTTTCCTCCTCTGCCTATCCTCCCCAAGGTACTCCTAAAGGTCAGACGAGAGGACAAAAATGATTCTGATTTCCCCAGACTGGCCATGCCAGCACTGGTACCCAATCCTAAAAAGTTTGTCTCAAGGCCCAGCCTGGACATTGCCTCTAATTCCTCATTTACTGACCCAGCAAAACAATCAGATTCTGCACAGCCAACTCAGGACCCTAAATCTGGCAGCATGGCGGATAATGTAACCATTCAAAGCACACCTCTCTCTCTAAAGCAGTGATGGATGTTATTTTGG
Organism: Protopterus annectens; assembly: GCF_019279795.1. NCBI lineage: Eukaryota > Metazoa > Chordata > Ceratodontiformes > Protopteridae > Protopterus > Protopterus annectens. The sequence continues at coordinate 1,275,308,048 of NC_056728.1, forward strand.
AGGCCAGGAGGCCTAGTACCAGAAAATCTTATGTAGACAAATGGAAAAGATTCTGTGCTTGGAACCAGGCACAAGGAATTGACGCATCTGTACCAAATATTCCTCAGATTTTACAATACATAGCTGAGATGCTGGACAAAGACTTATCCTTTTCATCAATTAAACTTCATGCCTCTGCCATTTCAGCTCATTACAATATGGAACCTCCTATTTTTTCCCATCCTTTGCTAAGGCAGTACCTCAGAGGGGCCAAAAACATAAGACCTCCAAGAAGAGCCCCAATACCTACATGGGACCTCAATTATGTCTTGGAGAAACTCACACTGCCGCCTTTTGAGCCAGCCAATACAGCTGATATAAAGTTTTTATCTTGGAAAACAACTCTGCTCCTAGCAATAACCTCTGCAAGACGAGTTTCAGAGTTAAGGCACTCATGGCTGTGGAACCTTTCATCATTTTCCATCCAGACAGGGTTTCTCTAAGGACGAACCCAACATTTATGCTTAAGGTGGTGTCCAGTGTGGCCCTTAACCAAACCATTCATTTGCATACCTTTTATCCAAACCCACAGAATAAGGATTGAGAGACTTCTGCATTCCTTGGACATACACAGACAACTACGCTTCTACTTGAACAGATTTCAGAAAACCTGAGCAACTTTTAGTGGCATAAGCTGCAGGATCTCAAGGAAAGCCTATCTCAAAACAGACTATTTCAAAATGGATAGGCCATTGCATTCATTTCTGCTACTCACAACATGGCAAATCAGTGCCCAAGGGCATTAGGCCTCATTCTACCAGGGCAGCAGCCACTTCAGCAGCCTTTCTAAGAGGAGTACCAACCAAAGACATTTTAGAGGCTGCAACTTGGAGTTCAGTGCACACTTTTACAAAGCACTACCATTTACCTCTCTACTCTAAATCCAGAGCAGGCTTCGCCACTGCAGTGCTGCAAGGCCTTATAGCCTCTCCTAATCCTATTTAGGACCAGCCACTCAGCCATAACTTTGGGATTCAACCCAAGAGTAATGACTGCAACAGTGAAACATGATGAACATAGTACAGTTGTGTACCTACCATAAATGTAGATGTTCGAGTGTATTCACTGTTGCAGTCCAGGTTACCCACCCTCCATCCCCCTTTTCTTTGCTGGGACTTGCCTATACTTCTCTTATACAACCTATATGGTGTATTTGCTTGTAGATGAAGGAAATGTTTATTTTACTGCATTTTACTGCATGCATAATTATTGGCATAATATTTTTAGCCTACCATTTTGGTGGCACCTGACATCTGGGGCAAGAAAAACTGAAGAAAATGGCATTGGCTGCATCTTTTATACCCCTGGCGCACTGACGTCAGGGAAGAGGCGATAGCAACCGATGCTGGACCTAGACTTTGGAATTCTGGCGGACTGCGGGTAGCCTGCCAGCATGATAACCCAAGAGTAATGACTGCAACAGTGAATACACTCAAACATTTACATTTATGGTAGGTACACAACTGTACTTTCCTGACAGACTGTGATTAGTTTGCTGCCAAAGCAACAAATCTCAGCAACAGTGTTTCTCAGGATCTTGGGGTACATGGCTTCATGCATAGTCATGATCTCCTTGGAAAGCTGCACATGTGAAAGCTGCAGTGGTTCCTTAAAAATGTGAGAGCAGAATTCTCAGCCCCTGCTAACAGTCCTGCCTCTCCAGCCATGCCTAAAAAAGATGCTGCTGTGGTGGAAAAACAATTTTATAAAATCCAGGCACACACTTTTCTCTGCCAGAGGCTGACAAGACCCATCACTATAGACAGCTCAGATGTAGCCTGGGTGGGTTCACCTGAGGGCCATAAAGATACAAGACATCTGAACTCGAGATCAGAGAAAGCACATATCAACCAAAAAGAGTTGTTAACCCCCTACCTAGCCATGAAAGTCTTTCAACAGAGTTTGATGCTAGAAACTTTACAAATTTGAATGAACAAGACCACAGGCATGCGGTACATAAACAAGGGGGCAGCCTTTCCTACACCTTGTCCAGTCTCACTATGAAGATTTGACTTTTAGCACAAGACCTAAAATGACTGTTATAGTATCCTACATTACCAGACAGAACAGCACCCTGGCAGACTCCTTAAGTAGGGATCTTCTGGACCCCAGTGAATGGATGCTGTGAAGAGGGAGACTATCCTGGACTTAACCTAATAGTGGGGAATTCCATCAGTAGATCTTTTGCCTCCCACCAAAACAGACAACTTCAGATATTTCTTGTTGCTCGTCTTGTTTCTCATCAAAGACGAACAGGTGTGGTAGTTAATTTATATACTGTATTACAAAGAAGCACATCAGGATGGATAGCAGCAGTGCAAAATATAAACAAACTGATTAACTGATAGACTACACAGACATACATGCTTGCATCTCAACAGTCAGGGCGTACATGCTCAATGTTTGTACACTTGTGCAAGCCCCTAGAAAGCTTCTAGGCAAGGCTCAAATTCTAAACCTACCACCCTAGAACACCAAAAAGGAAAAAAAACTAAGGGTAATGCTGCTCAATGCCAGAAGTCTCAATCTCAAGATGCACGCACTCGAGGCCCTTCTCAATATGGAGAACATCGATGTCTGTGCTGTGACAGAAACCTGGTTCAAGGCTCCTGAGAGCACCCCAGCACTAACAGGTTTCACCTCATATCATACGTTCCGGCCCCAAAATCCGGACAACACCAAGAAAGGAGGGGGGGGGGTGTCCATATTCATAAAGGACACCCACACCTCAAGGTTGGTGGCAACGCACGATGCATCGGAGACCATCCAGGTGCAATTAACCATAGGCAAGACTGCTCTGCAATTTGTAGCATGTTACAGGCCACCCTCTCAAACTCAGGAATCTCACATGGCCTTCCTGAAAACATTGGAGGGGATAAATGTATCTCCAAACACCATCATACTAGGTTACTTCAACTACCCTAATATAGACTGGGAACACTACTCAAGCCCGAACACTCTAACCCAAAGATTCCTGGAGTTCATAAACTCAAATGCCATGGAACAACTAGTCACCATCCCCACAAGAGGTGAAAACATACTTGATCTCATCATCACGAACATGGGATCAAAATGTTCAACACCGAAGTATACCCCTCACTGGTGAGATCAGATCATAAACTAATCTCGCTGGAGGTCCTCATCCCGCCCCACCTGAAGCAAAAAGACCACAGTGAAAAACTTCTCAAAAGCCGATTTCACACTTCTAAAAACTAGTGTGGTCTCCTTTAAGGCCCCTGAGCCAGTGGTAAACATTACTCAAACCGCTGAATCACTTACAAATGCCTTCTACCAGCACCTACAGGACTGCATGGATCAGGCAATCCCAAACAAAACTAAGACTCTCTGTACCAAAGGCAAGCGTCCAGTCTGGTGGACCCCAGCCATAAACAAGCTCTACAACAAAAGGAGGAAGCTACTACAAGATAGAGCAAAATCCTTGAAAGGTAAGACACCTTTGATCATTATAAGTAAAAACTAAGAGCTCTCATAAAATCATCCAAGGCAAATTTTGAGAGAAAAATCGCCAAGGACTCTAAAGACAATCATAAGGCCTTCTTTAGCTATGTTAGAAACCTAGGAGGAAACTCCCAGATATGCTCAGAATTAGTTCAAAATGATGTGAAAATTACTGAACCTACACACATTGCTAACATACTGGCTGACAGGTTCAGTGCAAACTTCTCCCCTCCCCCAAAGGAGAGATATCTATTCCAGAGGATTGTAGCCCCCAAACATCTCCAACGCCCAGGTGAGAACTGCCCTCACTAAGGCAAAACACAGCATCCATGGGACGGATGGTGTCCCCGGCTGTGTGCTTCATGAACTCAACGAGGAATTAAACCCACAGTTAGGACAGCTGTTTAATCTTAGCCTCACCTCAGGATCATTGCCAAGGAGTGGCGCCTGGCGACTGTGGTCCCACTTCATAAAGGCGGTGCCTCCACAGACCCTGGAAATTACCGCCCATTAGCTTGACAAGCCTTATCTGCAAAGCCATGGAGAGGATCATAATGGAACTCATAAATAAAGACATAGGGAACTTGCAGACTTTGGATCCAACCCAGTTTGGCTTTGTCAAAGGCAGATCCTGCCTCTTAAACTTGGTTGACTTTTTCGAGACAGTCACCAAGGCCATTGATGAGGAAAGGCAGTCCATACAGCCTACCTCGACCTGGCAAAGGCCTTGACACAATACCCCACTCAGGTATCATCGAAAAACTCATCAGCTTGAATGTAAACCCATACATCACAAGATGGGTTGCAAACTGGCTAAGCGACAGAACCCACAGGGTCAGAGTTGCTGGAGCCATGTCAGACTCAAAGCCTGTCACAAGTGGTGTCCCACAGGGCTCAGTCCTGGGTCCACTCTTGTTCGGCATCTACTTTTCTGAAGTACAAGCAAACACAGGAGGGTTATGGCTGACAAAGTTTGCAGATGACTGCAAACTAGGCGCCATAGTCGAAAACACATCTGACACAGATATCCTCCAGAAGGGCCTCACAGAAGCGGATAACTGGTGCCAGAGCCATGGCCTGAAGTTAAACGCCAACCAATGCATAGTCATACCCTTCGGGAAAAACAAGGTTACCCCTAGCTACCATATAGGTGACAATCCACTGAGCACAGAAAAAGTCATCAGGGATCTGGGGACCCAAGTTGACAGTAGTCTTTCGTTTGACACTCATGTTGCTAAAGTAGTTAGGAAAACCTTCTATATCGCCCACCTGATCATGAAGGGATTCACATCTAGATCAAGGGAGGTCATCGTCCCCCTGTACTCATCACTCATTAGACCTATGATTGAGTACAATGCCCCGTTCGAAATGTATCTGACCAGACACCTGATGCAGCTTGAAAGGCCCCAAAAGTTCCTCACCAAAAGGATAAAGGGTCTCAAAAATATGTCTTATGCTGCCCGACTGAAAGAACTCCAGCTTTATTCAGTCTCATACCGCTTGCTCAGAGGTGACCTGTGCCTGACATATAAGGCCATGTCAAACCCAGATTTGATGAATATGCTTCACCTCAAAAAATCTAGATCCCTCAGAACCACAAGGCGGAGACTTAAACCTTGACACGGTTATAAATAGAACGTGCTGGAGGGACAGATTCATCACCCAGAGACTCCCTATGCTGTGGAACAAAATCCCGGTACATGTGAGGCAGAGCACCTCGCTGGCATTGTTCAAGAGGAATCTTGACCAATGGATGGGAGATCGCAGATATACCCCAGGGATTACTTCAGTGTCACTGCTTGACAGAGGCACAGAAAAATGATAGGCATAGTTTTTATTCAAACTAAAGGGGTGGCGAAAGCCACATAACTATGGGCTAGGCTTATAAATGCCCTTGGGCAGATAGCCTAGTATGAACCTATGAACCTATGAACCTATGAAAAGTATACATACATATTGATCTGCATCCTCCCTCTTCAGTGAATTGCCCACAGTATAATGACATTTGAAAAGAAACGTGCAGTTCTACAGACAATAAGAAATAAACACAACATTCATGTCCAAGTTGCCTTGTTTCTGGAACATGGTCTGGAAATGCGACCTGATATAGTAATTAGAACTGGGTTTACCATTAGGGACAGTCATTGGTGAGCAATTTAATTTGGGAGTTTTGAGATTCTTCTCAGGAACAGGAATATTTACTGGAACGTCCTCTGGAACTGGAATGCTAGATAGCTCACAATAAGATGGTCTTTCTCACAGGTATGATACTGCAATACAGACTGAAGTGGTTCGTTCTGTTGATGTGGCTTAGTACTATTACATATAGAACAAGATGAAAGTACTCTCTCAGCATCCTGTGACATAGAAGGCCAAAATACTACATCTGATGTTGTCAGTCTTTATTCATTCATGACAGATGGGTTTTGGTTCTGTCCTCTGAAACGACTCTGCTGATATAACTAGCTCATGCCAGCCAGAAATTCTTGAGTTAAGGTCACCCATAGTGCTCCTCTCCTCATCTCTAGATCTCGTTTGCCACAGAGATTCAAGACACATCAGGTCTGCTGTCAAGCTAAGTGTTATATTTTTCACAAAATCTTATTAATTTTTCACTTCTCTTCTTCTAAAATCTCTTTATTGTTTAGTCGTTTATATATAGTGCTCTTACTGTGCGAGTGCTTTTCCTTCTCTTTTTTATCTTGTTGGTACTTCTTTGTACCATTGTTGGTACTGACCTCTCCCTTTCTCATGATAATCTCAGTACCATTGTTGGTATTTTTCCCTTCCCACCTTTTACCCTCTCAGGTATACCTTTATTACCGTTGTTGTATAACAAAAAAAAAAAACTTTTCCTTACTGTGTCTGTGTGTGTCTTGATAGCTTGACAGAATTTTTTGTTGTTGTATTTGTTGACAATGGCTGACAAGAAAGGTATCACTGGCTTTAAACAGTGTGACAAATGCCAAATTCTGATGGGCATCTCTCCTGCATATACTGTTTAGGAGTAGCACACTTGCAAGTTCAACCTCCATGCGAGCTCTGTAAGGGCTTTAGTGCCCACAACTTAGAGTGTAAAAATAAGTTCATTTTAAAGGGTCTGCGATAAAACCGTTTCTCAGAGGCTTTATCTGAGGGGGGAGGTATCAGCCCCTCCTAAGAAAGGGATGAAGAGGAGTCATTCACTCTCAACATCTTCTCAGTCACAGGAACCAAAAACTTCTAAAACCCAGGTTCATACTGAACCAAAGACTAAACATGCCAAACTGACACACCTATCTAGGCACCGGAGCCTAAAACTCCCTCCATGGTGCCATCCTCAAGTATGGAACAGACTACAACAATTGCCATGGTACTGACCTCTTTCACGGTACCGCAGACCCTCTTGACACTAACAATAGCTTCTCCCTTAAAATTGGTCACCCCCCCCTTCACAGCTTTCAGGTCATTCGACCACGGTGCCGAAGGTCGAGACACTAGCCAGGACCCAAAACTCCCCGTCCATTGAACCCTTTGTTGGACAGCAACTTAGTCCATTTCTTGACCGGCCACAATCTCCATTGGGGATATCCACTCGTTCCACCGGGAGCCTTTTGGAGCTTGATGTAGTGAGACTTGTGGTTCAGCTTCTAGTGGCCAGAGAAATCCCAACTCCATCCATGTATTCTTGCAAGCTTTCCGTGCCCAACCCTCTACTTCCTGGGTGACTCCCACCTGCAGATGAGTTGGTCAAGCTCATCGTGCAGTGAGCTGGTAAGGCCCTTGACACCATTGAGCCAATCCCCCGGAGACTAGACAAAATGCTCCCGCCCCAGAGGATCACCCCTACTGGTCCAAAGGCTTGGCAGTAATTACTGTGGTGGTGGCAGCGGCCAGAAATAAAACTCACAGAGGTGAGTCCTGCTGTCCATCCTCCAAACAGTGTCTCGGACATTGGACAGATTAGGGAAGCGGGTTTATGCTTCAATGACCTTTGCCATATGGTCGTTGAATTATTTGGCACATTTTACCCTACTTCAAAGGGACCTGATCATAGAACATTCAGGAACCTTAGCAGCAGCAGTGTCTGATGAGGTTCGCAGCAAAGTTGCCTCCCAGCTTGCCACCCTGGAGTCAATATTTAATTTGTCCATGCAGTTGCGCATACAACTGAAGGGGCAGCTAGAGCAGTGCAGGTTCAGGCGTTCTCTTGAGACATCACACCTGGATGCACTTGTGCGACTTGTGGACCCCCTTCAAATCTTCCTTAGTCAATGCTCCCGTTAATGCTTCCTCTCTATTTGGTCCAAAAGTTAGACTCATTAGCCAGATGTGAAAAGAACAGCAAGACCCTGTCTGCTGTGGGCATACATTTTTTCACCTCCTCAATGACCCAACACCAGGAATCAGAGAAGTGGAAAGATATGGTTCAGAAAATCCCAAGGACCTTTTCGTGTCACACATGATGATCCCCCCCCCCCCGGGGCAGAGGGGTGGACTCTTCAGGAAGACACCCCCCCCCCACAGTGGCAGAGGGGGCCCACATAACCAGGCTTCCAGAGATTCCTTTTCTGGGCAGCCCTACCAGTGCTCCTGAAGAGAGGCCTGATTGCTTGCCTCTGGAAGTAGTCGGGGGACGATTCTCTACACCACTTAGCCTGACATTCAATAACATAAGATTCCTGGGTGCAGACTGCAATTACCAGAGGTTACCACGTTCCCTTCGTTCTTTACCCGAGGCCACAAAGGCGAATCCCCAACATTCTACCCAGTCAGAGAGACGCAGCAGCGCAAGAAATTCAAAAGCTGCTCAAAAAAAGTCATTCAAACAGTCCCACCAGACCAAGTAGAATCCAGATTTTACTCTAGGTTCTTTTTAGTGCCAAAAAAGACAGGGGACTGGAAGCCACTTTTAGACCTCAGCATCGTAAAGTTCATCAAACAGTTCAAGTTCCGGATGGCCATGGTTCAGTCTATCCTCCCGGTTCTGGAAAAAGACGATTGGATTCGATAGATCTCCAGGATCCGTTTTCTATAAAAATGGACAAACGCTCCAGGAGATATCTGCGCTTCCAGCTGGGAGCCAATCATTACCAATTCCGAGCACTGCCCTTTAGTCTCTCCACAGCCCCTAGAGTGTTCACCAAATGTATGGCAGTAGTAACAGCTCACATGAGACTGCAAAGATTCCGGGTGTTTCCATATTTAGACAATTGGCTCCATACTGCTCCAACCAAGCATCTACTACTACTCGCTTTGCACTACATCCTACAGCTGGCATGGCTCTTGGGTATCTCAATAAACAGAGACATCAAAACTAGTACCTTCTCAAAGCCTAGAATTCATAGGAGCAACATTTGACATGAGATACTATCTTGTCGCGCTTCCTCATCACAGACTACAGAGGCTAAGATCTCAGCTCCTGGTGATACCCTGTCAAGACAAGGTCCCAGCTCATTTAGTCCTTCACCTGCTAGGGTCAATGGCAGCAACAATTGCCATAGTTCCCCAAGCCAGACTCCCTTTGAGGCTACTACAGTGGCTCCTAGCATCACAATGGTCCCTGTTAACACATCCTATGTCCCACCCAATCCACATAAAAAACCAGTGCAAGCAGGATCTGAATTGGTGGATGAAGTCAGAAAAGGAATTATGGAGTAGTCTCTTCACACCCCCTCAGCCCAAGGCCTTAGTGACCACGGATGCATGCCTGATGGGGTGCGGGCGGGCATTTTCAGGGAAAGACCGTCCAAGGCACTTGGTCCCCCTTAGAGACCAATTTGCATATCAACATCTTAGGGCAGTGCTTCTGGCATTGTAAGCATTCCAGTCTACCTTCCCATCAGGGACAATTCCTATCCATTCAGACAACATGTCTGTCTCGTATATCAACAAACAGGGGGATCTAGAGCCTACCCGTTATGTCGGGACACCATGAGAGTATGGCAATGGGCAATAGCCTCCAAATGCTTTCTGGTAGCAATGCACATTCCCAGAAATTCCAACGTTATTGCGGACATACAGGTGGTGCATTTTCCTCAATCCCAAGGTAGTGTCGGACATTTTTCATCGCTGGGGTCAGCCTTGCTACGATCTGTTTGCATCTCCCATCAACCACAAATGCAGCAGTTACTTTGCCCTAACCTCCCCTCAAAGGGAGTCCCCAAGGGACGCTGTTGTACATGATTGGTCACCGGGACTGCTTTATGCTTTCCCTCCCTTTCCTCTGATTCCACTGTTTTTAAAGAAAGCACATTGGTTGAGAAGCAAAGTAATCCTCATTGCACCCTATTGGCCCCGCCAAGTCTGGTTTCCCTTCCTTTGGCCTCACCTAGTTCACAGCCCGTGGACTCTGACCCAACTCCAGGATTACTGTCACATCCACAGGCATTGGTCCATCCAAACCTATCAAACCTCAAGCTGACAGCTTGGTACCTCCACTTTCAGTAATTGCCAGGCAAAATAATCTATCTTCCCCTGTACAAAAAAAATACTTCTAGCTTCCCATAAACTGTCAACCAGGAAAATTTATTATAGTAAGTGGAACAGATTTGTGTTGTGGTCTCCAGATAAAGGACTTGACCCCTTTTCAGCTCTGATTAATACAGTGCTGGAGTACTTATCCACCTTGCTCCATTCAGGAGCTTCAGCTTCTACTATTATTCCATTGAGCAGCTGTCTCAAATTTCCATAATGATTTCGAAGATTTCTCTTTAATATCTCGTCTCTGCAAAACCAGGAGTCATGCATTTAAAACCACCCTTTAAAGAGCCCATTGAACTTGCAATTTGACGCTAGTCCTACAGAAACCTTGACTCATCAACACTTTGAGCCAGCTGCCACTTGCGATATAAAATTTTTGTCTTGGAAGACTTTATTCATGGTAGCCGTCACTTCAGCTAGGAGAATATCAGAATTACAGGCATTGTGTGTAAAGTGCCCTTACATAGTTTTTCACACAGAGTATCTCTTCAGACTAACCCCTGCTTTCTACCCAAAGTTGTATCAGATTTCAATATTAATCAATCCATTGACCTTCCAGTTTTCTTCCCAAATTTTTCTAACAAAGGAGAATAATGTCTACATTTATTGGATGTACATAGGCAATTGCATTTTTACTTGGGACTAAATTATTCCAGAAATCAGACTAGTTGTTCCTTCCTTTTCAGGGACCAAGTTAGGTAAATCAGTTTCTAAAGTCACTTTAGCAAAATGGTTGACAGACTGCATCTCCTTTGTCTATCAACAAAATAGAATGTGTTTAACAACCAAAGTCAAGGCGCATTCAACCAGATCAGTTGCCACTTCTATAGCCTTTCCTTCAAGAGCTTCTGTGGATGACATTTGTGCAGCAGTAACCTGGGCTACCCCTCATACCTTTATCACTCATTACAAATTGGACGTGGTGTCCAGGAGGAGAGCATCCTTTGGCTCAATGGTGCTTAAGAATATCCTTCCATAGGACATAAAGTAGCTATGGACTCTGTTCTATCTGTCATGAATGAATGAAGATTGACTGACCACATCAGATAAAGTAGTTATTTTCTTGCCATAACGTTCCATCTGTGTTGTTGATCTTCATTCATTCATGACATCCCACCCCCCTCCAGATTCAGATTTGGTCCTGGTTGCATGATAAGGCATTTGCTCAGACAAAGCCTCCGCTTTCTTATTCTTATGGGCAAACTAGATCTGAAGAGATGAGGAGAGGGGCATTATGGATAACCTTAGCTCAAGAGTTTCTGGCTGGCTTGAGCTTGTTATATTGGCCGAGTCCGTTCCGAGGACGGAACCGAAACCCATCTGTCATGAATGAATGAAGATCGACAACACAGATGGAGGGTTGTGGTAAGAACATAACGTCTTTATCTCTCGTGCTTTTGGTAGATCATCCTTCTTTTGGTAGAATCTGTTCCTGGGTGGCCACGATGCAAGATCGTAATATACTCTGGTTGTAAGGATTTTGTAACAGTCACTTTTGGACATTTTATGGTGATACCATTGTCAAACAAAATCTCATCTCTGTAAGGAAAATAAGGTTGCACTTCTACTGGTAAGCAATAGTGCTTTGATGGCCACCCTCGACTGATAAAGTAGTTGAGCTTCTGAAGTACTAGATCTGAGGCTGTATGACTTCTAAGCTCATCAAGACTTGTAGAAGAAAATTTCTCACTTCCATGATCTCAAAATCAAGTTTCTCATTTTCATGCTGTTCAGTGTTATTTCTGGGTGATCCTGGATAATGTATCAGCAAGATAAAGAAGTTTGCCTTTTGTGTAGATGAGATTGAAATTATAACATAGGCATTCTCAAAATAGTGATTAGAGTTTGGTGATCTGTTTTAATCGGGATAGGTCTACCATAGTTATTATCATGGAACTTAGAACATGCAAACAATTGCCAACAGTTCTTTATCTGCGCATAGTGTATTTCAGTTTGGGTTAGAGTTCTGGATACGTACTGATCTACCCTCTTGAAGAATGACTGCACCAAGACCAAATTTAGAAGCATCATAGGTTGGTACTAGGCTATCGGCCCTTGGGCCTATACAAGCCTAGCCATAACAATTCCCTGGATATTTCTTCCCACAATATTTACTTCTCTGGACCCCTGTCTAGCAGGGCGACTGACATGATCCCCGGGGTGAATTTCCCATCTCCCATCCAATCATCAAGGTTCCTTTTGAAGAGGGCCAAGGAGGCGCTCTGCTTGACATGTATGGGCAGTCTATTCCAGAGTATGGGGAGTCTCTGGGTCAGGAACCTATCCCTCCAGCATGTTTTGTTCATTGTGATAACAAGGTTTAGATCCTTGGAGCATGTGGCTCTGAGGGATTGGGATTTCTTTGTGGAGCATGTCCAACAGCTCAGAGTTTGACATGGCCTTGTATGTTAAGCAAAGATCGCCTCTGAGTAGACGATATGCCACAGAGTATAGATGGATGACGGTCCGCATATGGCATCTGCTTTAGGCCTGTGATTCTTTTAGTGAGGTATTTCTGTGGCCATTCCAGCTGTTGCAGATGTCTTGTGAGGTGCATACCAAACTGGGCATTATACTCTATAATGGGTCTAATGAGGGATGAGTACAGTGACCTCCTTTTTTCTGGATGAAAAGCCCTTAGTGATGAGGTGTGCCACATAAAAGGATTTCCTGACTGTTGTGGCGATGTGGTTATCAAAAGTGAGACCACTGTCCACCTGTGTCCCTAAGTCTCTCATCACACATTCAATGTTTAGTGTACTGCCACCTATGTGGTAATTCATGGGTACATGTTTTTTTCCAAAAGAGGATAACTATACATTTCTTGGCATTAAGCTTGAGCCCATAGCTCTGGCACCAGGCATCTGTTTCTGTAAGGCCCTTTTATAGAATATCCACATCATTTGGGGATTCATTAATGGCTCCCAGTTTGCAGTCATCTGCGAACTTTTTTAGCCAGAGTCCCTTAGTGTTGGCCTGTACTTCAGAGAACTAGATGCCAACCAAGAGTGGTCCCAGGACTGAACCCTGAGGTACTCCACTTGTCTGGAGCTGGATTTGGAGTTGGCTACTTTTACAGTCAGTAAGCCAATTAGCAACCCATTGAGGGACGTAGGGATTTATGCCAAGCTTAATAAGTTTATCTATGATATTCCAGAGTGGGGGATGGTGTTGAAGGCCTTGGCAAGATCCAGATAGGCTGTGTGGACCGACTTACCCTCGTCCACAGCTCTGGAGACTGATTCGAAGAAGTCAGTCAGATTCAGGAGACAAGATCGGCCCTTCACAAACCCAAACTGGGTGGGGTCCAGTGTTTGAAGGTTGCCAATGTCTTTGTTTATATGTGCCATGATAATGCGTTCCATGCTGTTGCAGATCAGGCTTGTCAGACTGATGGGATGGTAGTTCCCAGGATCTAAGGCAGATCCCCCCCTTGTGGAGTGGGATAACTGTAGCTGTGCCACCACTCAGTGGACAAGAAGCCTGAGGTGAGGCTATGATTAAACATGACACTTAGATGAGGTGCCAGTTCATTTTGTAGTTCATGTAGTACACAGCCTGGGATGTCATCTGGTCCCATGGATACTGACTGTATTCTTCGCTTTGGAGAGTGTGGTTTCTACCTGTGTGGCCGTGATTACCGGAATTTGGGAATCTTTTGGTACTGAGGTGGGCCCTTTAGGGGGTGAGGGGGGGGTGAAGTTGGCACTAAATCGATCTGCCAGGATATTGGCAATATCCTTGGGATCAGTATATTTAATGCCATTCTGTTGTAACTCAGAGCAGATCTGAGCATTGCCATTTAGATTCGTGACATAACTATAGAATGCCTTGTGGTTGTCTTTGAAATCTTTGGCAATTTTATTTTTGTAACGAAAGAGTAACTGGTTTGTGAACATCATAGTATCTGACAGTTGGTGGACTGGCAATTTTCTGTTTCAGGACATCAAATGCTGTCCTGTGGTGGTCTAACCATGATCAAGATGCATCTTTGCATGTCAGCTCTCTGAGCTGTGCTGAAAGTTGTCTCAAGTCTGGAATGAACTTGCCTAGGTTGTTAACCATGCCAAGAAAACATTGTAGAGCTTGAGCATTGTCTGGAGCTGGCTTCTCGAATTGCTGTTTGCTTGGAAGGATCTGGTCTTGAGCCTGAATTGGTAAACAAACAACCAACGTAAATAACTTCTCATAGCCTGAACTTGCACTTCTGAGGATTCAGCTTAAGATTCACTTCATATGCTCTTTCCAGAACTTTCTTGAGGTTTCTGTCATACTCAGCTTCACCGTTACCTCCTACTAGAATATCATCTACTGTAATAGCACATGGATACTTAGAAAAAATTTGCTTCATTGCACTCTGGAAGACTTCACTGACAGAATTTATCCCAAATGGCATTCTCAAAAATCTGTACCTGCCAAAAGGAGTACTGAAAGTGGTTAGTAATGAAGATTTTTGATCCAGCAAAATTTGCCAGAATTAACTCTCTGCATCCAAGACAGAAAAAAACAGAGGCATTTGGCATGAGGGGCAAATTCTTTGTATGTATTGGATGAATGAGGTCTTTAAAGTACTTTGTTCAAATCTTGTGGATCAATACATATTCTGATAGGTACAGCAAATCCTCCACTTACCATTCCCTCCAGTTGGCTGCCACCTTTTCAGCAGTACTAACGTACCAGTTTAGTACTGCATCATGGCGCTCTAATCACGTTTTTGTAGGAGGGCTCACCTTGTTTCTCTTTAAAGACGAACAGGCAGTGTAGTTCCGTTTATATGCTTTACTACAAAGAAACACATCAGGATGAATAGCAGCAGTACAAAGTATAAACAAAATGATTAACTGACAGACTACCCAGACATACATGCGTACATCTCAACAGCTTACTACAAAATGGCAGTCAGGCTCGCACGTGCTCAGTATTTATATACTTGGGCAAGCCCCTAGAAAGCTTCTTAAAGGTATACATACATATTGATCTACATTTCTGTATGGCTTTCTACCCATACCTCACTTCTCAGAGTACTGATGAAAGGTCAGAACAGGCATGCCAAACATGATTCTTATTGCCTTGAACTGGCCAAGACAACACTGTTTTTCCCTCCGTTTGACTCTCAGCGAAGGAAGGTTCCACCCTCTCCCAGAGGAGGTGGACTTGTTCAGCCAGGTCAAGGGCTGATTCCTATGCTTACCTGGCCACACTCAAACTGACAGCCTGGAGGATTGGGTTTTAACACCAGAAAATTTAATATATCCTTCTGAGGTGCTAACCATCATTAAAGAAGCAAGGAAACCCACAACCAGAAATTCATACCTAATTTGACTCATTCCAGTGGAGCTCAGGAAGTTTGCCCTGTAACTTCCAATAGGTGGAGCCTAAGCCTTTTGACAGAATCAAATCTCTATGGTATAAATGTGAACAAAGAAACAAATGCTCTCTACAAACATTCCAGGATATGTGTCAACTTGAGTGAATTTAGGTTTGGTATTATAGATACCTTGATACCCAATATTAACCAGGTGGGAGAGACTGGAAGCTTATTTTGTTAAAAATGGAGTTAAAATGGCAGTTGAGATTGAGACACTTTCTCCCCTGGATTTAATGATTCTGTCTCCCTCATGCCTGTGTTAAAGGAGAGAGTGGCCTTAGTACAAGATTTGTATGATCCTATTTATTATAGTATTTTAGGACTCAAATATATTTAAATATATATTTATATTTTTATATTTTTATAAATTGATAGTTTTTATGAGGTGCAAGTCTAAACAGATGATTTTTAACTATTAAGGAATGTGGGCAACAATTTTTTGGATATTTCAGTCATTCGGTGGTTAAAATGGTGGTGGTCAATTAATGACTTGTATTAACCACCAAAGGAAGAATATTTAAACTGAATTTATTGTGGATAGTTATCTGATGAAGTCTCTCTCTTGGGAAGAAAGTGCTCATTTATTGTCTTGTAAACTTTTTATTAAATTCTTAACCAACCTCTGCTGCTGTGGTGGACTATTTTTACATCTGTTGGCTAAGGATGATGTAAAGACTCTGAAAACTGGGCCAGTCACAGACTTCTGCCTGGCATGAAGCCCAAAGAACTAGTATTGTAACATTGATCTACTCTTACATCTACAGTTATGGTAAGTATGACACAACTATACATTACTTTTTCAGGAAAATAAGCATTCCCAGCAAGACACAGGCAAGCAAAATTAAAAAAAAAATAGGGAGTTTCAAAGAAAAAAAGCAGGGTTATGCCTGTCCATCTGTTCTCCCCTCTCCACCCAGGCAGTCCTGCAAAGCATTCCCAAAGTCTAAGTTACAGCTTTCCTCTTTGGCACCATATGACTCAAGACACTTGTGATCTGAGAATCATTCAAAAAGGTTGCAACTGCTAGCAGGAAGCCTTTCCTCCTTTTCAAGGGATTCCTCTTATTCCATCCAGCCAATCCCCCCTGTTCTCGCCTATTCTAGATCAGAGGCTGTTTCATGGAATTAAAGCATCTGTTCCCCTCCCCTCGATCTGAGAGAGAGAATTTTATTCTATAGTCATTTTAGTGCTAAAGAAAGAAGAAACCTGCAGACGTGCCTTTTCTAAACCTTCACGTTAAAATCCCAAAGTCCAAAATGCTTTCTACAGTCTGTTACCTCTCATTCAAACTCTGTTCTCTGGTCACCCTGGGTTTAAAAGATGCTTGCCATCACATTCCAGTTCTCTTACATTATTCTGACTTATTTCCAGGAGCACAAAAGCAATCAAGCGGACAACCGGAATAAAAATATATATATAAGAATTTATTGGTAAGCGCTTTCGGCTGCGAACTCCAGCCTTCATCAGACAATTTTAAAACTCAAACTACAATCCTTTTATAGCATTTACATAATCATCAATTAACTAATTCAATCAGTTAATTAATACTAATGGAAAACTACCAAAATACTGCCAAATGCAGCTTACACCTATCTGAATATACTAATGCTATGTAACATTTTTCAAATAACTTAACGATACTAAAATATTAAAAATTCACATACTACTTGATATAATGTTAAGGTCAGTCATAGCAGGGGGTGAATCTGTGCATATCCATCCTGTTGTCCAGCTCTTTTTAAGACTGTATGTCAGTCTACTTAATTTTGAGAGTGAGTTCCTTCTATAGAAGGAGTAGGTGCTGAGTGAAAAATCTATCCCTCTTCCTAGTCTTATTTGTTGGAGGTCTTTGGAGCAAGTGTTAGCTGGTCTGTTTGGTTTATTGAGGTACGAGAATTCCTGGACTACTCTATCCTTTATAAACCTATAAGCAAGGCACAAGTCACCCCAAGGAGTCTATATTAAACCAACTACAGACAAAACTTTCAGTCTTTCCTGGTAGTTTTATGTATTTTAAATCCCTGAAAATTTTTTTAGTTACAAATCTATGGTGTGACTCCTTTTGCTTGATATCCTTATTAAGGTACATCCCAAAGAGAGAAATGTACTGAGTGATGGGTTTAATCAGTGCAGCGTACAAGGAGGTGAAGGCTTCTTTATATCTAGAAGCAAAACCTTTAGCTATGAGATGTGCAGGGTAACAGTTACCATGGATACCTTCTCTAAGGATAGGTTAGAGGCAATCTTGGCATCAACATCTTTGAGTGAAGGGCAGTCCTCCTAGTGTCGCAGACCTAAGGGTGATCTCCATATAGTCTGACAATATGTCAGTAGTATGGTACATTAACAAGCAAAGAGAAACCAGATGTTACCCCCCCCCCTTGCTGGTGGGCTGTGTGTGTGTGTTAGTGGGTGATAGCTTTGCACTCTTTCTGAGCAATACACATCTCATGATAAACCAGCTGTTGAGCAGACAGGCTCATTAGATTTATTAATGCATTGCTAGTGGTCTGTCAATGCTACAGTAGTAAAACTGATCTCCAGCTGCTAGAGTCAACCCTGCTGGATGTTCTTTGTCTTCCCAACCAACACCAAATGCAGCAGCTAGGTTGGCATAATCTATCTGAAGGAACAGTAACCAAGAGATGTTCTAGCCACCCACCCCTGGCTTTTTTACATATTTCCCTCACTTCTCCTGATAACCAGATTTTACAAAAAGCCTCTGTTTGCAAAGAGACTAATCCTCATTCTTCTGTATTGGCTCCCATTGCTAATCCTCATTTACTGAAGCAACAATAGCTTTTCGATTCACTACTGAAACTGTTATCGTACTCATCTGGTTAGTCTCAGCCAGACCGCATTCCCTCAAGTTAACCACATGGCTCCTCCAATTCCGGTAATGGCCAAAGATTCTGCCCTATGCCAGAATGTCTAAATATTTTAAACCTTTCAAAGAATCCACTCCTAAAATTTACAAGAACAAGTGGAAACACTTTTCTGTGTGGGCATCAAACCAATTACTGGACCCCTTCTTTGACCTACATTTCATTTGTTCTTCATTTCCTCTTTTCCTTGTTTAATGCTGGCTCTATCTGTTTGACTATTAAAGTTCAGAGTGCAGCCATTTTCAGTTTCCACACTGGATTTCCTTCATTTTTTCTTGCATCCCACAAATTGTGCCAAGTCTTTTTGAAGGGGACCTTTCTCTTGTATCCCCTATCAAGGATCCAACACCACCCTGGGATCTCCATTATGCTTGAAACTTTAACAAGACCCCACATCAAGCTAGCCTTATCCACAAAGTAAACATACCTGTCATAGAAGACCCAGATGTTATCTGTCACTTCAGCAAAACAGATTTCAGAGTTACGAGATCATTTCTTCTGGTATTCTGCAATGAGATTCACATTAAGAAGAAACCCTCCATTCCAAAAGTGGCATCTGAACAATACATTTTTACCTTCATAGAATATAAACTGCATGAAAAGGTTTCCAATTGTTTTGTGGCTTTGGCACATCCAGACGGGCTCAAAAAGTTTCTAAAATAACCTTAATGTCTCTCAGACTGCAAATCCTTCCACTAGAAATAAGCCATTACCTTCCTGTCTGATACCTCATTCCACCAGATGAGTCACTGCTTCTGTAACATTCTTCAGGAGCTCTTCAGTGAATGAAACTTGTGCAACAGCAACTCTGTCAACCTTGCATACCTTTAGTAATCTTTACAAGTTGGATATGATGTACAGATCAAGAGCCTCTAAGAGCTGACTTCCAAGATGGCTGTACATTGAATAACAGCTTAATGTCAGTTCTCCCAGTGTGAAAACAGAAACTCAGAAAATAGAGCCAGTGAACTCATTTTTTGGGTAAATTTCAGCAACTGGCTAATAAGTGCATTTTCTGGATGCCAGCAAAGGAAATTCAGAGAACCTGAAAGAAAATCAACCACAAAGGTGAAGAAAAAACACTGACTGTGAAGAATTCTGTACCTGTTGAGCAAAAAACACTGACTGAGAAGAATTCTGCAGCTGTTCAGTAAAAAAGCAGTGCACAGCATGACTTTCAGTATCATAGAGGGAAAAAAAAGTCAAATGTACTCAGAGCTGATTAAAATAAACAAAACACTGAATTGAGTATATCTGCTCAAATAAAATGCTGGATAAAATGGAAGAAGCTTTAAACATATTTATTGAATATTCAGATTAGGTGATACAACTGCAAAAATTGGAGGTCAAAATAAAGAAAAGGCTGGCTGAATATGAGACTGCTCAAGAAGAGTTGTTTAAAAAAATAATAGAATTGGAGGACAGAGCACGCAGGGAAAACCTGCGATTTTCTGTGTACCAGAGAAGATGGAAGGAATAGATTATATTAATTTTGGATAGCACCAATAAGCACCTGGGCTGGTATTCCACGGCAGGAGTTAATTGAAAGGGAACATCATATGTGTGCTCCAAAACTGACCATGAGAAAGCAACCTAGACCTTTAATAACGATGCAGTCCTACCAGAAGGAGGAGTTGATTCTGACAAACTGTGGCAGAAGGTCAAAGTACTTAAAGTGGGAGACCGTAGAGTGTTTATGGAAAATGATTAGTCACTGTACACCGAGCAGAAGTGGATTAAATTTATTCCACTAATATGGAAATGTTGAGAACCAGGCATGAGGTTCAAACTGCCATATCTAGCTATCTTCAGAATATCCTTTCCTGGAGGGACAAAATTAGTTTTTGATGCAGAACATGCCAAGGAGGAAATACAAAAGTTTGTCCAGCAAAAAGTGAGCTGTGAAACAGCAGGAAGTTCTGCTCCTTGTTCTTCTGATAATAAAGACCACAGAGACTGTGCCAGTGAAACCTTTTTTCCACTGTCTCAATGGAAAATGCTTGAGAGACAGAAAAAATAATAGCTGACTAGAAGAACCAAGAGTCCGTTGGAAAGGGAGCAGACACTTGATTTGGGAGATGGAGATAGTGTCACTCATTCATCTCTAATGCATAAAATAAGAAGGCTTTGGGGTTTCTTTCAGATGCTTTAATATATACAAACACATCAAGATGGCTAGCAGTGTCTGTAAATACGAACAAACTAGTTAAACAGAGCTTACATACATGCATCCTTACATCTCAACAGCTAACTACAAAATGGCAGTCAGACTCGCACGTGCTCAATATTTATACTCTAGTGCAAGCCCTTAGATAACTTCTTAAAGGTATATACACACACTGATCTACATTCTCCCTCTTAAAAAGATTGCCCTTTGAAAAAACAATGTTAGGGCTAGGCATGCATTAATATGTACATTACAAACAAAACACAATGTTCGTGTCCAAGTTGCTTCATATCTATTGCAAGGTTTAGAGATTCGACCATATGTCTTAACATAACAGTTGGGACTAAATTTAGCAACAGAGAGTCTGTGTTGCATATCAGGAACTTCTGGATTTGTCATAGGAACAGAATGTCCTCTGGAACTTCCTCTGGAATTGGAACACTGGATAACACACACTGATGGTCTTTCTCAAGGCTATTTGCTGTGGTATAGGCTTGGACACCGGTCTCAAATACTTCCGATTGTGCCTAAAATTTGCTATTTCTTATTTCACACTGTACAATCTCGGCTCTGGACAAATATTCTTCATGACACCAGTCCCATTGTAACGTTTGGACATTTGCTTTTTTACCACTTCTCCCTCTCGTAATGGATTGAGCAGTTTGCTGGTCTTGTTGTAGTAGGACTTCTGGGGATAGGTGCTTCTTCAACAGATTGGCTTTCACTGATCAGTTGTTCTTGGCATATGGAACCAGCTATTGACTACTGACTGGTAATGTGGTTGTGGTTTGTCTCGAGAGATTCAAGAGATTCAGGAAAATATCACTGTTGTCTTGTTTTGACTTCTGTAGTAACTGTTTTGTTCTTTGCACTGCACATTCTGCCAAACCATTTAACTACGGGTACTCTGGCCTACTGCTACATATGTTACAGTTAGGCTGGAGCTGAATGCATTGGTTTTCTGAAGATTGTGACTAGTGGTTGGTGGTCTGTTTCAATCTGGATACGTCTGCCATAAACATAATCATGGAAATTCAAGCATGCAAACAATTGCCAAAAGCTCTTTCTCTATCTGGATGTACTGCTGTTCAATTTGGGTAAGAGTTCTCAATGCATAGGCAACAGGTTGATCCTCTTGTAGAATGAATGCACCAAGACCAAAATGTTCTTCGTTTTCCATTGCTGCAGTCCTTACTATTGGGTATAGTCCGCATCCAGTCGGCCCGAATACCAGAGTATAAGGCTGACGTCGGTCAGGGCGCATTAGACTGACGTCAGTACGTCAGGGTACTAATGCGCATGACCGGCGTCATATCCTCAGTCTTTTTTGCCGCGTGGTCCGATGCAGAAGCAGTTTTGCGAGTGCAGGTTGGCGTTCTGAAATATTTCCGAAACCGGAGTTTCAGACCGAATCAGAGTTGGCTAAGTACCCGTTGGGGAACATTTTGTTTTTCTTGCCTCAGTATTTAACGGATGTCAGAAAAGTGAATAACTGTATTTCTTGTGGGAAACAAATACCTCATAGGGATTACCATACATTGTGTATACCTTGTTTAGGGCCTGAGCACGACGTTGTTGGTTGCCGCTCTTGTGCTAGGTTTAACAAACGCACTATTAAGAGGAGGTTAGACTGTGCCAGATTAGTGTTTGGGAAGCGTTGCAATTATAAAATGCCGTCGGATGCTCCGACGCCCGCTTCGTCCAAGAAGCGCAAGGACAAAACAGCGAAGCCTAGGGTTGATGAACCGGCAGTCCCGGACGTCTGTTCTTTAGGTGGCTCAGTGGAGCCAGAGGTTTTGCCAGGAGTTTCTATGGAGTCTCAGGCAGAAACTTTACTGTTACAGGATGTACCCTCTCAGGAGGCAGGCCAGGCTGAGGGCGCTTCTCAGGTAACTATTCTTCCCTCTCTTCCCAAAGTAGTTAGAGCCTCTCCTTCTGTTGCCAAAACTTCTTTTAGAGGTAGGCCAAGTTCAGCTTCAGTAGGGGCTTCTCCTAGCCTTTCGGGTTCTGTACCTAAGAAACATATGCTTAAAATGGCAGAAGATTTGATTACTATGATTAGAGGTTCTATGGGCCCTCCTGATAAGAGGCCTAGGGTGGAACCAGAGTTTGACAGTTTTGAACAGGGTTCAGGGGCTTCTGAGTCTTCTGCGGAAGATTTGCAGGAGTATCCTCATTATTCTGATTCTGATGTGGATGATGCCACTCCTTCAGCTTCTCCTCCTGAGGATTTTTCATTTTCAGAGACTCTGCATTCCATGAGGGAGCACTTTAAATGGGAAGGCCAGGATTACTCTGATTCCAGGAAGAGGCTTAGGGAATTCTTGTTTTTACCCCAGCATAGGCCCTTAGCTATACCTCCTGTGTTGACTGTGGTGGAAGATGTTTTTGCAGAGGCTTCCCTGAACCCTGATTCTTTGCCTCCTGCTCCTGTTAAACCTGATAGGTACTATAGGGTGCCCGAAGCTCATAAGTATTTGTTTAAGAGTCCTAGGGCGGACCCAGAAACTGTTTCTCAGGGGCCTAAAGGTGTTAAGGCCTCTGTGGTTAAAAATCCTGTTCCCACTGACAAAGAGGCAAGGGCATTAGATAGGTGGGGTAAGAAAGTGTATACTTCTTCCACTCTAGCCATGAGAGCGTTGAATTGTCAGTTTCACATGCTGAAATATCAAAATTATCTCCTTTCACAATTGAAATCTAAGGTGGATGCTTTGGCGGAAGGTATTGATTGTAAAGAATTGCTAGATTTAGTTTATGTGTCTGAACAAGTGGGCAAGCATTCTTTGCAATGTGGTTTTGATGCTGTGCAGGCCTCCTCGAGGGTGGCTGCCACTAGTTCTGTTCTTCGCAGGCATGCCTGGTTGAGGGATCAAAATTTGGCTGAGCATGTTAAGACAAGGATTTTGGATGCTCCTTTACAGTCTGATGTGTTGTTTGGTTCACCTGTGGAAGCAGTTTTAAAGAAAATGGAGGACAAAGCTAAGTCTATGCAAACTGTGAAAGATTTTTTGCAGGTACAGCCACCGAAGTTTAGTAGAAATTGGCCTGCTAAGGGGTGGACATATCCTGCTTATGATTCCCAGTCTAGGGGTAGGTCTAGACGTGGTAGGGGCAGGGCTCAAGGTTCTTTTAGGCCTAGAACAGGAGTTCACCTGCTCAGACTTCTGGTGAGGGCAGGGGTCAGTCCTTTCGTAAACAGACCCAATGACCTGCCTTTTCAGCTGCCAGTAGATTCTCGTCTGGCAGCTCCTTTGAAGGACGACTGTCTCTTTTCAAAGAAAATTGGGATTTAATTACTCAAGACAGATGGGTGTTGGACATCATTCACCACGGTTACAGATTTTATTTCCATACAATGCCCCCTTTCAAAGGCATGCCAGACGTTCCTCCTCCACAAAGAAAAGAGGCTCACAAGCAAGTTTCTCAGTTACTCCAAATGGGGGCCATTCAGCCAGTCCCTGTATCAGAAAGGGGCCTAGGATTTTATTCTCGCATGTTCCTAGTACCAAAGAAGGGGAACACGTGGAGACCGATTTTGGATTTATCTCTCCTCAACACTTATCTGGACATTCCCAAGTTCAAGATGTTGACGTTACAACAGCTTTTACCCTGCTGGGCAAAGATCACTGGATGGTAACTTTAGATCTCAAGGAAGCTTACCTTCATGTGCCTATCAGGCTAAGTTACAGGAAGTATCTGCGGTTTCGAGCTGGAGATTCTCATTATCAGTTCTCTGCATTGCCCTTTGGCTTATCTACTGCCACCAGAGTATTCACAAAGGTTCTGGCTCCAGTGATAGCTTACTTCAGGCTACAAGGACTTCAAATCTATCCTTATTTAGACGACTGCCTGATTCTGGCTCAAGAAAAGGAAGACCTTCTACAGCATCTGGAATATGTTATAGCAGTGCTAAGATGCCTAGGGTATTCTGTGAACGAAATAAAGTCCAGTCTAGTACCCTCTCAAGACATGTGCTTTCTGGGTGTGAGACTGAATACAGCAGCCCAGATGGCCTTTTTAACCCCGGACAAACAAAAGAGTCTATCACTTTACTTCCATCAACTATCTCATCAGTCCGTGCTGACTGCAAAGACAGTCCTTCGAGCATTAGGGTTCATGGCATCTTGTATTCTGGTGCTTCCCAATGCCAAACTGCATATGAGGAAGTTACAATGGTATCTCAAAATGTATGGACACAGCACTGCCAGGATTTAGACACTGTCATTCAAATAATACCTTGCCTTCAAAGAGAATTTTTGTGGTGGGCTCAGGAATGTCACCTAAACAAGGGACTCTCTGTGACCCGGCCAGAGGCGAGTCAGATTTTACCGACAGATGCCTCGGACATTGCTTGGGGAGCTCATCTAAATGGAAAGTGGATACAAGACAAGTGGCCTGCCAGACTACAGCATCTACATATCAACATGAAGGAGATGTTAGCAGTCCAGTTCGCATTACTGGCTTTCAAGGAGTTACTTCTTCCAGGGCAGGTGTTGATTCTAACAGACAACACAACTGTCATGTGGTACTTCAACAAACAAGGGGAACACATTCTTATCCTCTATGCAGGCAAGCAATGATTTTATGGGAGACTGCCACGCTTGCACCTAACTCTTCAGGCAAGGTTTCTGCCAGGAGCACAGAACTCCTTAGCAGATGTGTTAAGCAGACAAATCATGGATCCCCACAAGTGGAAACTGGATCTTCATGTATTTCAGAAATTGACAGTGTCATGGGGAACTCCAGACATAGATCTGTTCGCTTCTCCACTAAACCACCAGCTGCCACAGTTTTGCACAAAGGGGTTTCATCACACAGCTTGGAAAGTGGATGCTCTGTCTTTCAGTTGGACAAACCTTCATGTGTATGCCTTTCCACCTCTGCCTCTTCTTCCAAAGGTACTGTTAAAGGTCAGACAGGACAGGCCAAGGATGATTTTGATAGCTCCAGATTGGCCTCGGCAACACTGGTACCCTCTACTACGGAGTCTGGTAAAGAAGCCTCCATGGCCTTTACCTTTGATTCCACATCTGTTATCCCAGCAGGACGGTCATCTGCTCAATGTCAAGCTTCACTCTCTTCATCTGACAGCCTGGCATATTCTGTGTTGAAACACAGCAGGTCTCAACTTCCTCAACAAGTTTTAAATGTGATTATGGAAGCTAGAAGACCTAGTACAAGGAAAGTGTACGCAGCAAAATGGAAGAGATTTTTATTTTGGAGTAAAGCAAAGAATTTGGAGATTTCTGAGCCTAATTTGAGTATGGCTCTTCAATATCTTACTGAGTTACTGGACAAGGGTCTGTCCTTCTCTTCCATTAAGATTCATGCTGCAGCAATCTCAGCTCACTATGATTGTGACCCACCATTGTTTTCGCATCCTTTGTTCAAGCAGTTTCTTAGAGGGCAAAAATATAAGACCCCCACGTAGAGCTCCTACTCCTGCTTGGGATCTCAATTTTGTGTTGGAAAAACTTACTCTACAACCTTTTGAGCCTGCGGCTACTGCTGAATTGAAATATTTGTCATGGAAGACTGCTTTTTGTTGGCTATTACTTCTGCAAGAAGGGTGTCTGAGTTGCAGGCCCTTATGGCAGTCGAGCCCTTTTGATTTTCCATAAGGATAGGGTATCATTACGCACTAATCCTTCCTTTATGCCTAAGGTGGTTTCTAGTGTGGCTTTAAACCAAACTATTCATTTGCCTACTTTTTATGCAGACCCCCAAAATAAAGGGGAAAAGATTTTGCATACTTTAGATGTACACAGGCAATTGCGTTATTACTTAAGCAGGACTAAGGATTTTAGGCAGTCTCAGCAGTTGTTTGTTTCTTTTGCTTTGAGTTCGCAGGGCAAGCCTGTGTCAAAACAAACTATTTCTAGGTGGATTGGCTTTTGCATTGCATTTTGTTATTCCCATCATGGCAAGGAGGTTCCAGCTGGGATTAGGCCTCATTCCACTAGGGCTACTGCCACTTCCACAGCATTTCTACGGGGGGTGGCAACTAAGGATATTTTGGAAGCAGCTACTTGGAGTTCAGTGCATACTTTCTCTAAGCATTATCACCTTCCTATCTACTCTAAGTCTAGGGCTGGTTTTGCCACAGCTGTTTTGCAAGGCATGTTGTCAGCTCCTGCTTCTTTATGATTTGCCAGCCTCCCTTACCTCTGCTTTGGGATTCTACCCAATAGTAAGGACTGCAGCAATGGAAAACGAAGAACATAGTACAGTTTTGTACCTACCATAAATGTAGATGTTCGAGGATTCCATTGCTGCAGTCCAATTTACCCTCCCTCCTTCCCCTCTGTGTTTAGGGGTGGTTGTGTAGGTGAGTTTACCTGCTTATATTTTTGTATATATTGTTCATGTTTTGGTGCAGGTATTTTGGGCCTTGTCTTTTTAGGGTCTTCTGACATCTGGGGCAAGAAAAGACTGAGGATATGACGCCGGTCATGCGCATTAGTACCCTGACGTACTGACGTCAGTCTAATGCGCCCTGACCGACGTCAGCCTTATACTCTGGTATTCGGGCCGACTGGATGCGGACTATACCCAATAGTAAGGACTGCAGCAATGGAATCCTCGAACATCTACATTTATGGTAGGTACAAAACTGTACTTTTTGAAGCATCACAGGAAAGTGCAACTGGTTTCTGAACATCATAGTATCGGAGAGCTGGCGGGCTAGCAGTTCTTTGTTTCAGGACATCAGCTGCTCTTTGGTGTTGCTCTAACCAAGACCAAGATGCATCTTTGCATGTCAGCTCTCTGAGTAGTGCTGAAAGTAGGCTCAAGTCTGGAATCAACTTTGCCTGGGTAGTTACCACGCTAAGAAAACATTGCAGGGCTTGAACATTGTCTGGAGCTGGCATCTCGAGAATGGCTGTTTGCTTAGAAGGGTCTGGTCGTAAGCCTATACTAGTAAATAAGTGACCAACATAAGGAACGTCTTGTAGCCTGAATTTGCATTTGTGTGGGTTGAACTTGAGTCACTTGATGTGCCTTTTCTAGAACTTTTCTGTGGTTTCTGTCATGTTCTGCTTCATCATGACCTCCCACTAGTATGTCTACTATAACAACACAAGTTTACCCAGAAATATTTGCTCCATTGCATGCTGAAAGACTTTACTTCCAGTATTTATCCCAAATGGCATTCTCAAAAATCTGTACCTGCCAAATGGAGTACTGAAAGTAGAGAGCAATAAGGATTTTTTGTCAGGCTGAATTTGCCAAAATGAACTCTCTGCATCTAGGACAAAAAATCAGTGGCATTTAGCATCAAGGCTGTGACTTTGTGTGCATTGGGTGATGAGGTCTTTTTAGAGCTTTGTTCAAATCTCATGGATCAACACACATTCTGATGTCATCTGAGCTTTTCTTATGAGCTACCACCATGGAAGATACCCATCCATTTGGAGTTTCAGCCGGAGAAATCCCACCTTGTCATACATTTTTATCTAACTCTGCTTTGACCCTGTCCTGCATGGCTATTGAAGCTTTGTGTGCTGGTCTGATAACTGGACTGACCTCAAGGTCTAACTTTATGGAGTACACACCTGGGAAGTTTGCCTAGTTTGTCTTGGAAAAGATCAGCATAGGTAGAAAAAAATGTGCTGGGCAAAATTAGAATAGTGGTCTTTTAAGCTAACAAGGTGGACTTATTAAATGAAAGTAGTCCCATTTTCAAACTGCCCTAATAGTGATTAAATGTGCCTATTGTCCACATAAAATAAGTTGTAGCTTCTTCCAGCAGAGTAACATGAAAGCACAACTGAGCTTTCAGTTTTAATTTCTTCACCTCCATAAGCAATAATTTTCACACACCTTGCCAAATCAAGCCTTTCACTTTTACACACTGGCAAATGTTTCTGCAGACATAACATTGCACTTACAACCTGTGTCAACTTTGAGCTCTGTGGGTGTGCCACTTATCCGAACAGTACAAAATACTTCATTCTTGGCCCTTAAATCTATTGCGTTCACCATTTCATGAAGCACTAACACACCATCAACATAGAGTGGTCATCAATCCTACTCCATAGCTTTTTAATTGATCAACTCGTTTCTTAAAATGTCCTTTTAATAAGAGTGTGGGCCTTTTGATGTACAAAATATTTTGAAATTATTCCATTTATTACATTTGTGGCATAGTTGACCAAAAGCTAAACACTTTTCTCTTTTAGATTCATGACTTCCACCACAATTACGACAGTTGGCAATGAAACTAGGTTGAGGCCCAAGCTTTAAGTTTGCTGACTTGCTCTTGTGCTTCACTGAAACTGTGCAAAGTCTGGAATTTGCTAGAAAGTTCTGGGATTTACCAGTGAGTGCTGCAGGCTTTACAGCTGCAATGTGCTTGGGCCTGTTTCTTTTAACTACATGCTGCATACTATCAACTTGAGCTTTATCACTGTGCCGTCTAGGGCTGCTCTCATTTGTAAGCATGTGTGTGCTTTTTTTGTGAGCTCGTATATCTGACAAATCTCAGTGGCCTTATTCAAAGTTAAATCACTGTCACAAAGCAAAAGCTTTCTCATGGCATCATCTTTTGTACCATGCACAAGTCTGTCCTTTATCAACTCATCCCTTAAGTCACCTAATCTGCACGTTTTACCTTTATTTCTCAGGTCAGTTATATATGCTGCAAAAGTTTCACCAGGCTTTTGATCTCTTGTGTAAAATAAGTGTCTTTCCTTAGTAACATTTGTCTGGGGTTACACATTTCTCTAAATTTATGTATAAAGCATTCTGGGTCCTCCCTTTACTCAGCCGGTACAACAATGTAACAGCCAGCCCCCCCCCCCCCCCCCAGTTATAGATAGTTGCATACACAAATGACTGTTCCTTTCTATAGCTTCTGACCCAGCTAAATTAAGTAGAATAAATGCCTTTATACGGTCATCTTTATCAGAAAATGCAGCCTGTATGAAAATGTCATACTCTTGCTCAAACACTCTTCAGTTCTCAACAATATTACTGTCAAACAAGTGCACTGGGTTTTCAAAATCTGTCTGCCACGTCCACAAATTATACACAAACACACTGAAAATGTGGCCCTTGTAATTATGTACTAATGAACAGTACTGTGAGCTTGTAACAACATTCACATGCACAGTAAACTCTTCAATGGCTGTACTCTCCGAAATATGCCCTGTAATGGCTATACTTTGCGAAGTAGCTTCACTGTAGCACTGCACAAACATGCAAATGCTTTATTCACGTCTGAAAACTCTTTGCTTAGTGCGAAAATGCGATTGTTTTCCTTTATTTTATTAATTTTCTGCAATTTGAACTTTATTACAAACATTTTCCATAGTAATTAGATTATTAATAACATATCTGTTTATACGAAAATTATTTAGTGTTCTGTATGTTCCATTTCATATTGTGCGAAAGAAAGTGCTGAGCAAGTTTTAATACCTGAAATTCATTCCTGACCTGTTTTGCACATTTTGGAAATGATCCAGTCCTGTATATTCCACCAACCGTAGCCAAGTGCCTCTAATCCTTTTAGCCAAGCTGTTTTAAACTTCATGCCTCTTTGGTTTGCCGGTTCTGACTTCAGGCCCTTTTAGATTTGCCCGTTCTGATACCATGTCCTTTAGACATTCCGCCTCTGGCACCATGTCTCCCATTCATCGCCAATTCATAAAATAAGAAGGCTTGGGGTTTCGCTCAGATGCTTTAATATATACAAACATATTAGGGTAGATATCAGTATCTGTAAATATGAACAAACTAGTTAACAAACAGAGCTTACATATATACATGCTTACATCTCAACAGCTAACTACAAAAATGGCAGTCAGGCTTGCACAGGCTCAGTATTTATACTCTAGTGCAAGCCCTTGGATAGCTTCTTAAAGGTATATACACACATTGATCTACGAGCAGAAATAAAACCAAGAAATTTGAAAATTGACAAATGTGGGATTCTAAAGCATTAGTTATATTTGTGAAGCATGACAGAACAAGAAAACCTGGAAATATTGGACTTTTTGACTTTGGTAAACATGTAAGGGACTGTAAAGCATATTCCCTACTTCATGCCATTAATGTTTGGTAGAACACTTAGCAGAGGGGAAAATGAAGGAAAGGGGAAAAGGAGGGAGAGAGTTAACTGTAAGTAAAACAAAGTTTTATTAACAGTAATATTTGTATAGTGCATGATATCTGCATGTTATAAAGTAATTTTTCTCAGTTATTTTTAAGTGTAAACAGGTACCCTGTTTTTTTCCTTCTTTTCTCGTTCTCCTTGTTCAGTTTGAAGAAATGAAGGTACTGCAGTGTGAAAAAGTCTGTTCAAAAGAGTATGATACAAGAAAAAATGATGTGCTTTTTCTCATCCTTGCATAGAGGAATGACTGGATTAAGGCTCTTGACCTTATCTAGTAACACGTTTTAAGAGAAAGTAAATAAAGAAGAACATTGGATATAATAAAGCTGACCTCTAGCAAATAAATAAATTAAAAATTATAATGGTAGATATGTAGTACTAAGGGGCTGCTGGCAAGGGAGGAGGATTACTCTGACATATAATTATATTCCATCTAAAACTGATCTAATGGAGCTTAAGCAAATTCTGGAAGAAACAATTCGTTTTCAGCAGGGAATTTTACTTGTAGGTTAGGGACTGGTATTTGATTTGCAACATGGAAAATGTGTCTGGGGGGCCCAGAATTGAAAATATAACAAAGGAGGGTAGATTTTTGAAAAAAAAAAATCATGAAAATATTTGGCATGGAAGAAGTGAATTCAGTAGCAGGAGTTCAGAGTGAATTTACATGTTCCCCAGGATATAAAAACTGGGCTAGGCTAGACAGAACTTAAATTTCACATATTTCAGATCATGCGCCAGTAATAACTAAATAAAAATGCAGGATAATGAAGTAAAATGAGACACTGGGGCTTTCCCACCTGTCTGTTGAAGAGAGAGGAATTTAGGGAATATGTAGTGGAAATTATTCAGGAGTTAGAAAAGACAGAAAATTCTTCTGAAATTATAGCTAGGGGTGGGATAAAATTAAAGTGGAGTTTAAAAATAGGATGGAAGTAAAAGACATGGTTTAAGAAGCAACAAGAATTATGTAGAAGGACTGACATGCTAAATATTGCAGAATAGGGCGAATCTCACAGAACAAGAGGAGGAGCAATTGCAGAATGCAAAGCAGAAAATAAATGATTACCTTGATAATATGCATGAGTTTAAAAAGATTGTTGATAAGCAACTGTTTTTAGATAATGCCAGAGCACAAAAACTCTTAGCATGATAAAAAGGATTTTCGCCAAGCTTAGGGGGCTTATAACAAGGATGCTAACGAGATCCTATAGAGGTACTAAAAGTGTTTCAGAAGTTTTATGAAAGTCTGTATATAGCAGAGAAATATGGAGATCAAGAAAGCTACAAATGGAAATGCGTATGGAGGAAGTAAGTATGCCAAGGTCAGAGGATGATGAGAAGACTCTATTATTAATAGGATAAGGAAGAGATGAGATAAAAATGGTAATGTATAACCAATGAACAGGAAAGTCCCCAGGAATAGATGGTATTTCTGTGGAAGTTTGGCAACTAGGAGAGAAAAAAACTGAAAGATCTGGAAGGTTTTGTTTAACAGTATTTTAAGAAGAGGGGGAAGTACCAACATCCTGGAAGAAAGTGGTGGTGGCTGTAATACTTAGAGAGGGTAAAGACCCATCAGATCCAGCTTCATACAGGCCCATTTCAATTCTAAGCCATGATTATTAAAGTGTTTGCCTATAATGGCTAAAAGAATAGTAAAGGTGATGCTAAACTTAATAGATATGGATCAGTATGAATTTGTGGATTGGAGGCAAACATTTGACAACATTGATGGACCACTGATAATCCAGAGAGAAAGCAGAATGTAAGAAAATACCACTCTTGGTGGGTCTTAGTGCAGAGAAAGCATTTGACAGAGTAAGCTGGGACTTTTTGAGCAGGGCAATGGAAGCATTCCCTGATAAAATCATAAGGTTGATTAGCAGGATATATAAGGAATTGGAGGTGAAATTTAAAGTGGATGGGTTCCTCTCTGATAATTTGTTTGAGCACAGGAACCAGGCGGGGTGTCCTCTTTCCCCTTTATTTGTACTATATTTAGAACCATTGGCAAAGAAAACAAGAGACTCAAAATTTCAAGGATGCAATTGGTATGGTAGTCAAGAAAAAACTGGCTCTATTTGCAAGTATCATTTTATACCTGATGAACCCAGAAAAGGAGATTCACTGCTGTGGAACATTTTGAGGCAGTTTCAGATCTTTTCAAGGCACTAAATTAATGAAGCGTAAACAAAGGCAATAGCTGTCAATTATGTACCCCCACACTAATTGATTCAGCAATATCCATATTTATGGAGACATGATAAAATGGAGTATTGATTAAAAAGGATTCTGGTGTAGCAGCTAAGGTTATGAAGGAAGATACTAAAAAGATAATACAAAAACTGAGATATTAGAAGCTCTGTTGTGTGGATATGGATAGCAAGATACAAGCAGTTAGTGTTTTTATTCCCTTCAGTTTTATACACAGGAAAGGCATAGTTTATCAACCAGAGAAGTTGTGGATAGCAATTAATAAAGAGCCAAATGATTGTATCTGTGAGGGAAAGACAGCAAGAGTAAGTGAGATAAGCTATTTTTTTTCAATTGAACAAGGCAGTTTGGGATTACCCAATTTGAAGGGGTATTTCAGAGCTACACAGTTAAGTCTGCTGTACATAGCATAAGTAGAAACATATAATTCAAAGTGGAAAGAGATGAATCGAGGGAGAAGTTCAAGAAACAAGGAGATACTGGAATTTTGGATGTAGATCCTTAAGAGTAACAATATCCATGTAGAATATTATATTCATAAAGTAACAGAAAGCATTCTATGAACTAAACAAGCACAGGCATGGGAAAGGAAAGGAGATTCGGCCTTTATGGATGACTGCAATTAAGGATACAGACAATAGGCAAGAGGGGGCTGGAATTTATTGGAGAAAAATGGTAAAATAACCAAGGTATCAGGAGCAAATACAGAAGGAAAGGTAATGAAATGAGAAGAGGGCAAGAATTTATTTGGACTGCAGGACAGAGATTGCCTTCCCTATCAAGGATCAATATCAGAGTATAGGCAAAGAGAAAGAACCAGGGGGATCCTGGAAGAAAGAACAGCACTAGTAGAGTTTTGGTAGAATCTAGAACAGAAGCTGCTGTTAAAAAAGGAATAATTAGTAATGTGTACATAATATTGCATGATAACTGTAAGAATCAGTCAGAGGAGGTTAAAAAGGATTGAGAAGAGAGATTGGATAAGCAATTCACAAAGAAGAATGGGGGACATATGTATGCCTTTCAAATATGCAACAACATTTAGAAGATTTAGGATCTTTGCTTGGAAGTGTTTACATATGTATTTTTATACCCCAAGTAGAATCCAAATAATTTTCCTTGGGTAGACAGCAAATGTTGAAGATGTAATGGGGAAGAAAGAGGCAACTGAGAACATATTTTTCTGGGAGTGTAACGAGTTGGCAGACTTTAAAGATTTCCTGCAGAATGCTGTGTCAGAGATGTAAGTTAAGCAAATTGCTGTAACTAAGCAAATGATTTTTATGAGCTATGATATAGAATCAGAATTGCCTAGACATGGTAAGGCCTTGCTGAGCCTAATTATGGTGGCTGCCAAAAAACAAATACTAGAAAATGGCAGTCCTAGTCTAAACCAAGAAAAAAAAAACAACAAGAAGGCTCAAGTCTAAAAGTTTAAACCAACTTTACTAGAAGTGGTGAAAATAGTAACAGAGATAAAGCAATTGGAATTGGGATCTTTAGAGAAGGGGTAATAGCAAGGTGACCATTTTGTTACGGGACTTAAACTGGGACATTTGAGGGCTGCCAGGTCTGCAATCCCAGTCTCCCAGCCCCCATGGGAGTGGAGATAGGGCAGCCATGTCATCTTGCACCAGGGCAGGCAGGTTGGATTCCCCGTCCTTCACCATGCACTGTAGGAATGCTACTCTGTGAATAGCACTACTGCCAGGAGGATTGAAGTGATGCACAATTGTCGGCGCCTGCACAGTAGGGGTAAGAGACTGAGGTGTGCCACAAAAAGTGCAGAGATGGGGGGAACCAGGGTCATCTCCCCTGCGAGTTTGAAAGACCTAGGTGCAAGGCAAAGTGGAGAACCAGTGTCACGGTAGTCTGGATGAGGGACTGTCTGAGACTTTGTGGCCCAGCAGAGTTCCATGAGACTGGGAAGATCCCCTGAAAGGCTCCAAGAGCATGCATGACACCACATGATTTGGCAGCAGTTAGGAGATATGTAACCCTGGATAAGAGCTCTCTCTCCTGGGTAGAACTGGAAACCCAGAGGGGGTCAGTCCCGATGGAAGTCTGGAAGGGAGAGAGAGAAGTAGAAAGTGACTGGTACAGGACAGTTCTCGCCTGGGTGAGGGGGGTACAGACCATGCCCCCTCTGAGACGGAAGTCTGGAAGGGGGGGGGAGAGGCAGATAATGGCAGGGATGGGTGAGCTTCTGCCTGGGTGTGAGGGGGGTCAGGCAGAGCTCCCCACAACAGAAGTCCTTAAGGGAGCACTAGGGCGGACAGCAGTGGGGCCTGGAGAGCTCCTGCCTGGGTGAGCGGGGTCAGACACAGCCCCCCCATGATGGAAGTCCTTGAGGAAGCACCAGGGTGGATGGCAGAGGATCCTGGAGAGCTCCTGCTGGGGCGAAGGTGTCCAACTTCACCCCATAACTGACAGCATCCTTGAAAAGTCCCCAGAGCTGCTGTGGCTGGAAAAGCAGGGGGACTCTGAAGCCTTCATGATAGAGGATCTGCCCCTCAGCAGCCGAGAGGAGTTCCGGAGGTGTGGACAGGATCAGAGGGAAGCTCCCCAGCAGATTTGGCAGCCTGCAGGAGACATGCAGGTGGAGGAGTCCCCTGATATGGGGGGACCACAGCTGGGGAAGGTCTCTTGGTCAAGTCGAAGGGGAGGACTGTAGGGCTTGGCCCTAACAGAAGTTAGTATTGGAGCACCAGACAAATGGATGTAGGGCCTGGAGTGCTCCTACCTGGGTGAGTGGGGTCAAGCAGAACCCCCCATGATGGAAGCCCTTGAGGGAGTGACTGACTGGCGGAAGAGCCTGGAAGGCTCCTGCCAGGGCGAAGGCATTTGACCTTACCCCATACCCAGTGGCATCCCTGAAAAATCGCAAAGTCCCCAGAGCTGCTTAGGATGGGAAAGCAAGGGGACTGGTCAGTCTGGGAACCCAAGTCAACCATTCAGTCTGAGTGGTCTAAACTGGGACTTTTCTGTGTCCCAAAGACAATGTTTGGGATTCCGGAACAGAGACTTCCAAACTGTTACTGTTCTGCAATAACTGGGAATGTTGGTCACCTTGGGTAGGAGCAAATAACATAAGAAAAATGGGAATTGTGGAAAAAGTACACCCAGAGGAGGAAAGAAGTTTAAAAGAAGGCAGGATTTGAATGGGCTATGTAATGTTTGACAATGACTGGATCGATTACAAGTGATGTATAATTCTTGCAACTACAGTTATGTCAATGTGGTTTGTGATGTATAATGTTTGCAACTAAAAGTATGCCAATATAATTTTTCATTTTTATAAATTTATGGTTGCCTTTGTCATCTGTGATAATTTAATAAAGATGTTTCTTGTTTTGAGCTTCTGTCTTCAAGGGTATCCTGTCATAATTCCACCCAGGTGAAACCGGTAGCTTGGGATTCTGTCCCACAAGCTGAATCAGAAACTGAGTTACAAGCTCTGATACTGATTTCAACCCTTTCTTATCTTTTTAAAGGGTAACATTAAGAATAATCCTTCATACCTAAAGAAGGCTCTGAATTTACTTTAAATCCATTTATTCATCTCTGTGTTGACAGCCGCGGTGGTGGTGCTGCGGTAGCGCTGTCGCCTCACAGTAAGACGCTGTCCAGTTCGACTCTTAGCTAGAGCATCTTCTGTGAGGAGACATGCGTGAATGAGCATACCTTCGTTGAAGGTTGTGCGTTAGGGCTGGCAACCCGGCACGTAAAAATCAACTGCCAATCATTAGCGGACCGGAGTTCCGCTGTGGCGACCCCTAACCGGGAAAAGCTGAAAGAGACAACATTCATCTGTGTTCTTTCATGAACCAAAAATCAGATGAGAAGAGAGTCCTCTGTACTCTTATACTACATTGAGGAGGTGCTTACTTGAATGAGGGTGCTAGAAGGTGAGGATGTCTTGGGGATCAGTGCCTTTGGAATATGTATGTATCTACTGACATGGCAAATTTCTTTTTATTTAAAAAGAGAAATTGCTATCAAAACAGGAAATTTCAAAATGGTTATCGCATTCCATCAGATTTTGTTATTCTCTGAATGGAAACTCCCTCCCTCAGAAGGTCAAAACTTACTCTACCAGTGCTTTGGCTTACTTTCAGGGCATTTTGGAAAAGGGGGGGTGGGGGAGTAGAATTTAGAATTCTTCTAAATGCAGCATTTTGGTCTAATGTACATGCCTTCGCAAAGCATTACAAGACTGAGTCTGTTGCCAGAGAAGAGCATGGTCTACTAGGTTTGTTCTCCAGGGGCTCCTGGACTCTGACCCCTCCGCTTCCTCCCTGGCTATCTAAACATTGGTAGTTATCCCATGTGATTTATGCTACTGCAACAGTGATCTAATGATAATCATAGTACAGAGTACTAACATCAAATGCCCCAAATAATCACTGTTGCAGTGCTAACACTCTCCCACTATTCCTCCTCCTCATTTTATTCTTTTTTGCTGTCCTACTGGATCATAATCCTCCTCCTCCTGTCCTTGGCCAAGATGAGGTTCTCCTGATTCCTGCCCCTCTTTTTCCTAGCACATAAATTTCCCGAATTTTTAACTTGGTCCTGTTAAATTTTACAGTCTTCCTTTTTTGTTTGAGAGGCAAGAAAGCTCTGATTTTCCATCCCCTTTTGTCTGATGTTATACCAGTATGCCCTTGTGCTTACTTGTGTGTGTGTGTGTGTGTGTGTGTGTGTGTGTGGTGCATGTGGAAGGCACCCATAGCTTTTGTATTGGCTGGATAAGTGTTGCATATTTTTTTTTGTCATGCAGCAGTGGTCTATTCAAAAATCTGTTGTTATGGTAAGTTTACTTATACAACTGCCCTTTCTAGGTCCTGAAATTCTGGTGACCAGGGTGGAGAGCATTAACTAATTTGCGCTGTCAATGTGAGAGAAGGAGCCTAAAGATCAGAGCTTACATAAGCAAAGGTGGCTTAAATGTATGTATGTATTCATTCTGTTTGTGGACCATGGTGGAGAACTGGTTAACTGACCCTTTTCAGCCATAATCCAGGCTCCATCCATAATCCAGGCTCCAAGGGAACAAGACTTTAAGCCAAAGTTTACAGTATAAGGAGCATATCCAAAGGCTGGAACATAAATTAAATGTAAGCTAAGTAAAATACATCTGATAGTTTCACAACAGCAAGTTTTACACAGGATTTTACACTAGTAAGTATTGCATAGGATATCTAAAATGTTAGTGTTGCATTTGTAATTTAAGCGTTTAATGTGTATAGCTTGCAAGGAGACTGCAGGTATTTTTGCATTTATACATTAGCTAGAGTTTTATAGTCTTGCTTCTCATAACTGCTTGCAATAGTGTTCTAGTAGACTGCACAGTAATAGCAGGACTTTTAAGGTTACATGTCATTATGTATCCCTAAAGCAAGTACAGTCTGGAATTAAGAAGAAGTGTTTTTTAATCTTTGTATATGTAAATTAGAAGAGATAAATTTTATTAGCCATGATTTTGGGAACAGAAAAGTACACAGTAATCCGCAGTGAAAGATTTTAAGTTGTGTAGTATTTATCCATGAGTGGTACATTTAGACCACAAGGGTGGCTCCTCTTGGTCCAATGGAAGCACAGTTGGGGTACACACCCCTTCCACTGATGTTTGCTATTATCCTTTGCCTCAGATTTTAAAGTGTCGTTGAGTTGTAGTTTTCCTTGTCAAATATGATTTGCGAAGATGACTTAAGTACTTTTTGCGTAAGGTATGTGTCTTATGTTTACCGTGCTGGGCTTGTAGTAATTTTAGTCATTAGAGCAGAATACTCAAGATGCTGAGTATAGTGTTGACATTTGCCCTGATCTGTGTACGACAGTCTGTCTTTTTTTACCCTTTCATCCTGTGATTGTGTGTCCCAAAGCAGATTTGAACAAGGCGTTTCCTATTTTTGAGGCATCTAGTGTGTGTCTAAGATCCAAGGAATTGCAAAACAAACCAGTTAAGAGCCTCAGACCTGGATAGCTTAAGTAAAATTGCAAGAGCAGTGTTTTTTCACAGGCTTTTTTGCATAAAGAAGCTGATTGTTATTTTTAAAAAAAAGTCTTAATCGACTTGTTTTGCAGCAAAATGCCCATGAAAATACTGCCGCTTTGGATATAGAATGCTGTAGGTTACTGGTGCATTAAAAGGAATTTTGTCCTGTAAATATTCCATATTGACGAAAATGCACTGAGTTGATGAAAAGAACATAAGGCTTATCCACATATTCAGTATTGTTCCTTTGTTTATTTGGAACTTAAACCCAAAATGTTTAAGGCAAAGGGTAAAATTAGTAGCGAGGATAACTGATTTCCCACACAAGAATTTTATTTTAACACCGTGCACCCCTGTCCACCCCCCCCCCCAGCATCCTATTAATATATTATCTTTCCTTCTTCAGAGCAAGAGCCAACCCATCCACTCTCTATCCAAGGCAAGACCATGTGGTACATTTAGTTGCTGACTGAGATGAGAGTCTTGACCCATTTGTTCCCCTTTGTAAGCAAGAGTCTGGTAATAAGCAGGATATAATTTGCCTGATGGTCCCCCTCCCTGTCTAAATGACTCCTTCAGGATGCCTGTTGGCTTCACTAGATGCCATTGCTCAAGAAGGTTTCCTGTGCATCCCTCTGCACACACCAGGTCCAGTACCCCTACTGTTTGTATATGAAAAAAAAGAGAAAGCTACATCAATCCGTTACCCATCTCCAGCAATCCCTGAACACTTATTTTGAGATCACTGGTGTGAAGAAAAACAGACTTCCCTGCTACCCCCAGACATATTGACATAAATTGCTTCTTCTCACTGGCTATTCCAGTACTTGATTCACTCTTCAGAATGTTGTCCATGCATGCCACAAAGCCAAGCAGTATATGACAGTTGAGTAAAAGTCCCTTGACAGATGAACTCCAGCCCTGTGAGGATCCTTACAAAGGCCAGCTAAGTTAGTTTGACAATTCAAGCCATGTGGCTGGGCACTTACTCAATGAGTAGCTGTGCTTTAATCCATACAGTAGCATCATCTAATATAGCAATAACCCACGCCTGGGTGTGGGTAATGTTGGATTTACCCATGGTTGGTGTGTTTTGGTCACGAGGGCAAAGCCCGAGTGGCCAAACAAAGCCAACCGTGGGTAAATCCAGCATTACCCACACCCAAAAGTGGGTTATTGCTATTATACAATGACATTATTTAAGAAACAAAATAATTACTTTTCTTAAATAATGGCATTGCTTAATGCCTCCTTGCTGCCCTTCTGCAGCTGTCTGGTATTCTGCGGCAGTTCTGATGTACTGCGCATGCGTATGCTTACGCAGTACATCAGAGCTGTGGGCAAAAGCAACGGAGAAAGCAAGATCTCAGTTGCTTTTTACAAACTGTTTTGCTGTGTTAAATGGGTTTAACATAGCGAGACAGCTTTAAAATGTTGTGTCTTTCGGCTTTTCCCGGTTAGGGGTCGCCACAGCAGAACTCTGGTCTGCTAATGATTGGTAGTTGATTTTTATGTGCCGAGTTAACAGCCCTGACGCACAACCTTCAACGAAGGTACGCCCATTCACGCATGTCTCCATGCAGAAGACGCTCTAGCTGAGAATCGGAACTCTGGTCCGCTAATGATTGGTAGTTGATTTTTATGTGCAGAGTTACCAGCCCTGACGCACAACCTTCAACGAAGGTGCGCCCATTCACGCATGTCTCCATGCAGAAGAAGCTGTAGCTGAGAATCGAACCGGACAGCGTCTTACTGTGAGGTGACAATGCTACCACAGCACTACCATCTCATGCAAGACAGCTTTAAAATAAGCAACGGAAATCTCCGTTGCTTATTTTAAAGCTGTCTCACTATGTTAAACCCATTTAACATAGCAAGACAGTTTTGAAAAAAGAAACGGAGAAAGCAAGATCTCCGTTGCTTTTTACAAACTGTTTTGCTATGTTAAATGGGTTTAACATAGCGAGACAGCTTTAAAAAAAGAAACGGAGAATCCCCGTTGCTTTTTTTAAAGCTGTCTCGCTATGTTAAACTCGTTTAACATAGCAAGACAGTGTTGCTGTAAGAGTTATAGTAATGGAACTGGACCTTTTTCCATTACTATAACTCGGATTTACAATGTGCATGCTGACCAATCAGCGTGCACGTTTTTGATTAATGGGGTGGTTGTTGTATAATGCTTGTGTTTATACTCCAAGCAAACCTCAGAGATAATTTTATCTCGGGTAAATTGCAATTGCTATAGGTGTGATTGGAGAGCGAGATTGGCAACCTGTTTTTTGAGAATGCAACTAGTTGACAGATTCAAAAATTTTCATATGGAGTACTTTGTCAGAAATGTTGGAAGAGCAAATGCTTGTAACTTAGCAAATTATTCTTTTGAGCTGGGACACAGGATCTGAATTGCCTTGACATAGTAAATCCTTACTAAGTTTAATGCTACTGGCTGCCAAAAAAGCAATTGCTAGGAAATGGAAGTCAAAGTCTAAACAAGCTGTAATTGAAGTGCTGAATGCTGTAAAGGAAATAAGAACTGGATTTAGGACCTTTTGCAAAAGGGAAGGAGCAAATTACATGCAAATGAAAATTGTGAGAACAAGATATGCAGAATAATGTTCAGGATGAGGTTAAGAAAAGGTAAGGAATGAACAATTTAAGTAATGTTGGAGTGAATGATAATTGTTGAAAAGAAAACATACACTAAATGAAAATAAAAAAATGTTACGTTTTCTTTTTTAGTAATATGTGTGTACCTTTATATCATTGCTTAAAATGTAATGATAAGGTGTTTTAAAAAATGCTAGTGGTCACTCATATTAGGTTACATAATGAACCGCCCCAATATCGTATTGGTTTGTTAATTTTGCGTAGGCAGGGCATCTTTTCATGCATGATGCCGGCTCCACCATACTTTGGTTTTGATTTTCTTTTAGAGTACAGACCTTATTGTGAAACGGATTTTATTTTGGACTACTTTTTGATTAATGAACCCTGTTAACTTTATTTTTTTTTTTTTGCATCTTTTCATTCTTTTTTAACACATTTATTGAATTATCACTTAAGGCATAGACAAATATGCATTTATATAAAGTAAAACATGCTCCCACTTACAAGCATTATACATTACCTATAATTATCAACAATCTAACATTACATAAATTGCAATTCCTGCCTTCCCTTAAGCCTTACTTCTCCTTCAACATATTATTCTTCATGTGTTGTTACCACACTTTCCTTTTGTTTCTATGTAATTTGCTCTTTCCATTTTCCAGAGACCCCACTTACAATTATTTTTTTCTCTGTTGAAATAGTCAGTATTTATAATACAGTTGCTTTAGACTTATTTCCATTTTGTAGTAATTGATTTTTGGCAGCCACCAGAATTAAACTTGAGGCCTTACTGTGTCTAGGCAATTCAGATCCTTTACCCCAGTTCAAAAAAAAAAAAAAAAAACATTTCATTAGTTACACCCATTTGCTCATCCAATATTTCTGCTGTGGTGGTGCAGTGGTTAGTGTCATCACCTTGCAGCAAGAGGTTCTCCAGTTCAGTTCTCGGCTGGGGTGCCTTCTGTGTGAATTCTGCCTGTCCTCCCTGTGGTCATGTGGGTTTCTTTCAGGTGCTCCAGTTTCCTCCCATATTCCAAAGACATATGCAGTAGGTGGATTGGACACTAAACTAGCTGTAGGTGTGAGTGTTTGTGCGAGTGAGTGGAACGGATGAACTACTGTGGCAGGTCTAGCCCACCAGGTAGTGTAAACCTTGGCTCAAGATGATTGTCACTGTTGAAGTGACACCCCGACCTCATTTGCAAAATGGGAAAAAGGGGTTGAGGATAGACGGATGGACTTTGTAGGGAATTTCTAAACTCTGCTAACTCTGCTAACTCACTACACTTGCAGAACATATGATGTTCTTCGTGTTTCACTGTTGCAGTCGTCACACTTGGGTTATCCTGCCAGGGGTAGCCCTCAGTCGGCCCAAATACCAGAGGCTTAGTATTTTTGCATCAGTTGCTGTCGCTCCAGGACTGATGTCAGGTCATCAGTGGTATAAAACCAGGCAGCCGACGCCATTACCACCAGTCTTTCTTGCCAAGGAGCCTGAAGCAGACGCAGTACGCACAAGTGCTGGTCAGCCGCTACCTGAGTTTTCTTTTCCGAATTGAAGTTAAAGTCTTCTAAAGCTAAGTACCCCATTGGGGATCCTTTTTATCTTGCTCTAACCGTTGTCAGAAAACATTAACAATTGTCTTGGCTGTGGAAAGCAAATACCACACCAAAACTTCCATTCCTACTGCGTCACCTGTTTAGGCCCAGACCACACCCCTCGCTGTCGCATT
This sequence comes from Protopterus annectens, assembly GCF_019279795.1. Lineage (NCBI taxonomy): Eukaryota > Metazoa > Chordata > Ceratodontiformes > Protopteridae > Protopterus > Protopterus annectens. Next base: position 1,275,351,106 of record NC_056728.1, read on the forward strand.
TGTGCTTTGTTCAGTGCCAGAACTATACATCGTTGTTATTATAGCTAAATATTTTTGCTCTCAGTATGGTTTCAATATTCCAGTATGGCTTCGGTAAGCCATCCGACTACCGACCTTCTGAGAAAAACGTAAGGATAAAGACAGACCGCACAGGTCCAAAACTGCCAGCTACACTTCCGTTAAGCTAGTCGCCAGTTCTCCAGTCCTCAATGAGGTGCTTTCGCAGCCCCTGATGCCCGCTTCTGTAGATTCGCAGGCCGCTACTGAGACCCGTTTAGATTCCGGTATTCCACAAGACTCTTCGAAGGATCCTGTGGATGTCTCTACCTTGGATGGGTCTGGAGCCGCTGAGCAGGCACGGACTTCCGTGGAAGTTCTTTGCAGTACCAATACTTGACACAAACTGACAACTTCTTTCGCGTCTTCAGTTGTTTCTAAAAGTACCGAGTTTCTAAGGCCCAGGGTATGAACTACGCCTAAAAAAACGACCCATGCTCAGGCACCTGCTTCCATGCCTCAATCTCAAATGCTTGAAATGGTGGAAGACATTATTATGCTTATTAGGGGAGGCCAGGCTATCCCTTCCAAAAGAAAGAGACTTGTCCCCAGTAGTTTTATCTGAACAGGAGTCTGAAGACTCTTGAGTTTTCTGAATATGAAGACATACAACCCCTCTCTACGTATGAGGATTCTGATGCAGAGGAATCCATTCCTTCTGCCTCTCCTCCCAAGAATTTTTCATTTAGTGAAACCCTACATACTTTAAGGGAGCATTTCCAATGGGAATGTTAGGACCATCCCTGGTCAAAAAAAGAGACTCGGGGAATTCTTAGATTTACTGCAGCACAGACCTTTAGCCATTCCTCCTGTCCTGGATGTTGTGGATGATGTTTTTATGGAATCCATTTGGGCTCTTGACACCCTTCCTCCTGCTCCCAGGAAACCTGATGGGTACTACAGAGCCCCTGACTCAAATTCCTTTTCAAAAATCCTACTGCTGACCCAGAGGTCATCTCCCAAGGACCTAAAAGAATTAAAGCAACCTCAGGTAAGAATCCCACCCACTCAGACAGGGATTCCCTAGCTTAAGACAGATGGGGTAAAAAAGTATACACCTCTGCAACTCTTGCTATCAGAGCACTAAATTGTCAGTTCTGCATGCTGAAATATCAGCAGCATACCATGGAACTCCTTAAACAAAAAATGTCTTCCTTTCCTGCTTGTGCAGAAAATGAAGAATTACAAGAGCTTATGCATTCTGCAAGCCAAGTTACTAAGCACACTGTGCAATGTGGCTTTGACCCCCTAGAAGCATCTTGCTGGTTCTGTCCTTAGAAGGCATGCTTGGCTTAAGGAACAGACCTTGCCAGACCATGTCAAATCAAAATTATTGGACGCACCATTGAACAAAGACCATTTGTTTGGCACCAAGGCAGAAGAGGTCTTAAAGATGGAAGAAAAAGCTAAATCTATGCAGACAGTTAGACTTTTTACAGGTCCAACCTCCGAGGTTCAGTAGATATTGCCCCTCTCAGCACTGGTCCTTTCTGGCCCCCTCCAGGCCAGCTCAGCCCAGACCCAGGGGAAGCAGACCCTCTAGACAGCAGTCCCAGGGAATGCAGAGATCTTAACAATGGAGTTCCTCCTCTTCAAAAGCATGGAGTGCTAAGCCACCCTTATGGTAAGAACTCACAATGACTTTACCTCTGCCCACCTGCTCCTAGGAGGAAAACTCTCCTTCTATGCAAACAACTGGGCCTTTATTACCAACGACCAATGGTTCTCAACATAGTGTCCCAGGGATACAAATTTTATTTCAACACTCTGCTAGCCCCAAAAGGGTTCCCATATCTTCTTCCAAGCCAGTGGGCAGAGGCCAAAAAGCAAGTCTATTCCCTGCTTTCCATGGGGGCAATACAGCATGTTCCTGAAGACCAGATAGACCAAGGTTTCTATTCCAGACTCTTCATGGTACCCAGACAAGAGGGAACCTGGCACCCAGTCCTTGATCTATCCATTCTAAACACCTTTCTGGTGATAAAATTCAAAATGCTCACCTTACAGCAGCTTCTTCCTATGCTTTCCAAGGATACTTGGTTAGCCACCTTAGATCTAAAAGAGGCTTACCTACACATCCCAATCAGGGAATCTTGCAGGAAATATCTACGTTTCAGGGCAGGATCTATGCACTTTCAGTTCTCTGCGCTTCCCTTTGACTTATCCACTGCTCCTAGAGTTTTCACAAAATGCCTGGCTCCAGCCATTGCTTTTTGCAGACAAAGAAATATTCACATTTACCACTTAGACGATTGCATGATTCAGGCAGACAGTCAGGAAAAACTGTTACAGCACCTGACCTTTGTAAAGGACCTACTGACCTCCCTGGGGTATACTGTCAACAAAAAGAAATAAAAACTAGTCCCCATGCAAACAATTGTATTCCTGGGAGCAAGCCTGGACACAGCATCCCAAATGGCATTCCTTACTCCAGAAAAACAAGCCTATCTGACAGGCTACTTCTCTCAACTAGCCACCAGAACCCAGTTATCCACAAGGAAAATCCTGCAAGCTCTAGGGCTCATGGCCACCTGTATTCTACTCATTCCATATGCCAGACTGCATATGAGAAAACTACACTGGTACGTAAAAAGCCTTTGGTGTCAACACACTCAAGACCTGGAAACTGTCATACTTATGATACCCTGTCTAAGGAAAGATTTTCTTTGGTGGGCAGCAGCATGCAACCACAACAAGGGACTTCCCTTCTCACAACCCCACGTCGCCCAGACCCTCGCCACAGACGCATCAGACTATGCCTGGGGTGCACACCTGGACGGAAGGGGCATTCAGGGCCATTGGAGCCCAAATCAAATACATCTGCACATCAACCAAAAAGAGATGCTAGCTGGTCAGTGCGCCTACTGTCCCCAGGGCCTCTAGTGATCAAAACAGACAACACCACAGTGATGTGGTATATCGACAAGCAGGGAGGGGACTCACTCTTATCCTGGTATATCGACAAGCAGGGAGGGGACTCACTCTTATCCTGTCTGCAGGCTCGCCATGACCCTTTGGCACATGGCCTCAGCCATGCAAATACTTCTGCTAGCACAATTCCTGCCAGGCTCCCTAAACTCTCTGGCAGGCAACTTAAGCAGAAACATGCTAGACCCATATGAGTGGCAGCTAGAAAACAAACCCTTCAACTTTGTAACCCAGAAATGGGGCACCCTGAAGGTGGACCTCTTTGCCTCCCACTCTCGCAAATTCTGCACCAGGGAACCTCACAGCAAGGCCTGGAAACTGGATGGTCTATCCTTCCAATGGATAAACCTCTCTATCTCTGCATTTCCCCCTCTACCACTCATTTCAAGGGTACTGCTCAAAATAAGGGAGGAAAAACCAAGGGCACTCTTGACTGCCACAGACTGGCCACACCAGCACTGGTACGCACTGCTGCGCAGCCTGTCACCCCTGCCACTATGGCACCTACCTCAGATCCCAACACTCCTGACCCAGAAGAATGGAGAAGTCATGCATCCACAATTGCAGACCCTGAACCTGGCAGCCTGGCCCATTCCCTGACCTCTCCTCCATCTGCCAGCCTAAGCAAATAAGTCCTGGATGTTATACGTGAGGCCAGACGTTCCAGCACTAGAAAATCCAATGCTGGCAAGTGGAAATGGTTTTGCACCTGGATCCAGGCTAAAAGAGCCGATTACAGCACAGAGCCACCTCTCTTCTCACACCCTCTCATCAAACAGTTCCTAAGAGAGGCTAACAACTTAAGGCCACCCAGAAGAGCTCCTATCCCAGCTTGGGACCTTAACTTTGTGTTGGAAAAGCTCACCCTTACCCCCCTTTGAGCCTGCAGCTTCAGCAGACTTAAAATTCCTCTCTTGGAAAACTGTCTTGCTTCTGGCCATCACTTCAGCTGGAAGAGTTTCAGAGCTACAAGCATTCATGGCTGTAGAGCCCTTCACCATTTTACATGCTGACAGGGTCTCCCTCTGGACTAACCCATCCTTCATGCTTAAAGTAGTGGCCAGTGTAGCAATCAATCAATCCATTAATTTGCCCATCTTTTTCCCTAACAAAACAAGGGGGAAAGGATTCTGCACTCTCAAGATGTGCGCAGACAGCTCAGATTCTATCTGGATTGGACTAAATCTTTTAGAAAAACTGACCAATTGCTAGTCAGCTTCACAGCAGGGGCAGAGGACAAGGCCATATGCAAACAAACAATCTCCAAATGGATAGCACACTGCATCCACTTCTGCTACAAACAGCATGGAAAACCACCCCCAAAGGGGATCAGGATGCATTCCACCAGGGCAACTTCCACCTCTGCAGCTATTCTAAGAGGGGTCCCCACCAGGGGCATCCTGGAAGCTGCAAGATGGACTTCTCTTCATAAATTCACCAAACATTACCACCTGCATATCTTCTCCAAATCCAGGGCAGGCTTTGCCACTGCAGTCTTGTAGGGCATCCTAGCCAACCCCAGTCTTCTTGACTGCCTCCATCCTTTTCTTCAGCTTTGGGAATCAACCCAAGTGTAATGACTGCAACAGTGAAACACGAAGAACATAATACAATTATGTACGCTTACCATCATTGTAGATGTTGGAGTGTATTCACTGTTGCAGTCCTGGATGTTCATCGTGTTACCCTGCTGCAATCATCACACTTGGGTTATCCTGTCGTCAGGCGGTCCCGCAGTCGGCTGGAATTCCAAAGTCTTGGTCCGGCATCGGTTGCTGTCGCCTCTTCCCTGACACCAGTGCGCCAGGGGTATATATAATGCAACCGACACCATTTTCTTCAGTCTTTCTTGCTGCGCGGTGCCCGAAGCAGAAGGAGTTCGCAAGTGCCGGTCGGCCGGCTCCTGAGATTTTCGAATTCGAATTTCAGACCAAAGTTTTCTATAAAGCTAAGTACCCCATTGGGGAAACTTTTCTTGCCTCAGACCAATGTCAGAAAAAGTTAACAATTGTATTTCTTGTGGGAAGCAAATACCTCATAAGGATTTTCATTCTTATTGCATACCTTGCCTAGGCCCAGACCACGACGTCACTTCTTGTCGGTTTTGTGCTAGGTTTAATAAGAGTACTATTAAAAGACTCTTTGATTTCGCATGACACTACTTCGGTAGGAAATTTAACTACACCATGCCGTCGGAGCAACCGACTACCGGCGTGCACAAAAAACGCAGTGATAAAGACAGGCAGCCCAGGCCTAAGCCAGATTCCGAGGCCTCGGCTGATCCGGTCCTCAGTGAGGCTCCGACGCAGCCCCTGACTACCGCAGATCTGGAACCAGAGACCGCTATGGAAATTTTGACAGAATGTACCATGCCAACGCAGCCTTTTACTTCAGGCCCTTCCGACGACTTTGCTTCAAAAGATGTCGGTGCTACAGAAACGCCATCGGTTTCTAAAGGCGTTTTCAGACCAACGACTCTCACCATTAAAACGTTTTCTAAGTCGAAGACTCCTTCTAAATCTAAAAGGACTGCACTTCAGTCTCCTGTTCAAGGCCCTATGCCTAAGAAACAGATGCTCAAAATGGCTGAAGATTTGATTTCTTTAATCGGGGGTTCACAGCCTCCTCCTGACAAAAGGCCTAGACAAGAGGAAGATTTTGCTTCCTCTGAGCAGATGTCCATTTCTTCAGACTCCTCTGAGGACCAAGACTATTCCTTCTCTCCTTATAAAGATTCTGATGCTGAGGACTCCATTCCCTCAGCTTCTCCTCCTGAAGACTACTCCTTTGGGGAAACTTTACACACTATGAGGGAACATTTTCACTGGGAAGGTCAAGACTACTCTGATTCAAAGAAAAGGCTCAGAGAGTTTATTTTACTCCCCCAACACAGACCACTTGCCATCCCACCAGTTTTGGACATTGTGGAATGATGTCTGTTTAGAATCCAGTTTCAACCCAGACTCTCTACCTCCTGCTCCGGCTAAGCCTGACAGATACTACAGAGTGCCTGATTCCCACAAATTTCTTTACAAAAGCCCAGTAGCTGACCCAGAGACTATCTCCCAGGGTCCCAAGTGGGCTAAAGCTTCTATGGCTAAAAACCCAGTACCTTCTGAGAGGGATTCCAGAGCACTAGATAGGTGGGGGAAAAAGGTTTACACCTCAGCCACACTAGCTATGAGGGCACTGAATTGTCAATTTCATATGCTTAAGTATCAGCAATTTCTAATCTCTCAGTTAAAGCAAAGAATAACCACTCTCCCTCAACAATCTGAATTGAAAGAAGTACAGGATCTGTTGCACGCCACTGAGCAGGTGGGCAAACATACCTTACAATGTGGGTTTGATTCTTTGGAGGCCTACAGAGCAGCTGTCACTGGGTCTGTTATACGTAGGCATGCTTGGTTAAAGGAACAAACTCTGCCTGATCATGTTAAAGCAAAACTACTAGATGCTCCCTTACAGCAGGATGTTTTTTCTGGAGTTAAAGCAGAAGAAGTTTTAAAGAAAATGGAAGATAAGGCAAAATCTCTGCAGACAGTCAACAATTTCCTACAAGTACAGCTCCCTCGCTTCAGCAGAAACTGGCCAACAACAAATTGGTCCTTTCCAGCCACTGACAGACCACAGAGGGGTAAATACAGACGCCCAAGGGGCAGAGGACAACCACAAGCCCAGTATAAACCTCGCCAATGGGGCACTACAACACAGAAGGGTAGAGAAGACAGGTCTCAATCCACCAGAAGGCAAACTCAATGACTTGCACCTCATCTGGCCAAGCAATACTCTCTTGGCAGCCCCCTTGGGGGGGAAACTCGCACTTTTTGCAGACAACTGGCACATGGTCACAAAGGACAAATGGGTCCTAGACATAATTTTACGAGGATACAGATTCCACTTTCACACCTTGCCAATGAAAAGAGGAATGCCAAACCTGCCACAAAATCAATGGGCAGAGGCACAAAAACAAATTACAGCTCTCATGGACATGAGAGCCATTCAACTGGTACCTGCACGGGAGCAAGGCCAAGGATTTTACTCAAGAGTCTTTCTAGTGCCCAGAAAGGACAATGCCTGGAGACCAATTCTGGACCTTTCAATCCTAAACACTTACAAGTACCCAAATTCAAGATTCTAACACTACAGCAGCTACTTCCCATGTTGGGCAAGGAAGCATGGCTAGTAACGTTGGACCTCAAGGAGACATACCTGCATGTCCCTATCAGACAAAGTTGCAGAAGATACCTCCGTTTCATTGCAGGTTCAACCCATTACCAATTCTCTGCACTGCCCTTTGGCTTATCTACTGCGCCCAGAGTTTTCACAAAATGCCTGGCACCAGTAATTGCGTACTGCAGACAAAGAGGAATTCAAATATATCCATACCTGGACGACTGCCTCATCCAAGCAGAAAGCAAAGACATTCTCTTACATCATCTGGCCTTTGTAAAGCATCTACTAAACTGCCTGGGGTACACAGTAAACGAAAAGAAGTCAAAACTAGTACCCTCACAAAAAATGACTTTCTTGGGTGCCAGCTTGAATACAACGGCCCAGAAGGCTTATCTTATGCCAGAGAAGCAACTACAACTGACTCAATATTTCAAGACAATGGCAACAAAGACCCAATTGACTGCAAGAAAAATTCTGCAGGCTTTGGGCTTCATGGCATTTTGCATACTAATAATACCATTTGCAAAGCTGCATATGAGGAAATTACAGTGGTACCTAAAAAGCGTATGGTCTCAGCACAGCCAGAGCTTGGACACAATGATATCTCTCATTCCCTGCCTACAACAGGAATTTCTATGGTGGTCACAGGCATGTCACCTCAACAAGGGTCAGCCTTTCACCTTGCCCCCAGCCAGGCAGACTATCACAACAGATGCTTCAGACTATGCCTGGGGGGCACACATGGCAGGACAATGCATTCAAGGCCTATGGACTGCAGATCAAAGAAATCTGCACATAAATCAAAAAGAGATGCTAGCTGTACAGAAAGCTCTGACAGCCTTCAAGGATCTATTACATCCAGGACAACTTGCAATAAAGACGGACAACACCACAGTAATGTGGTACATAAACAAACAAGGGGGTACACATTCCTACCCTCTATGCAGGCAAGCAATGATCTTATGGAATACAGCTCTGGCCTACCAAGTCCATTTACAAGCTCAATTCCTGCCAGGACAGAAGAACACATTGGCAGACGACCTCAGCAGAAACATCAAAGATCCCCACGAGTGGAAACTAGATCCACAAATATTTACAATGATAACTCAAAAATGGGGCCTTCCAAACATAGACCTGTTTGCCAGTCCTCAGAACTACAAACTGACAAAATTTTGTACAAGGACATTACACCATCAAGCTTGGAAAGTGGACTCTCTCTCTTTCAGTTGGAAAAACCTGACAGCATATGTCTTCCCTCCATTACCTCTCCTCACAAAGGTTCTTTTGAAGGTCAAAAAGGAGAGACCACGACTGATTCTCATAGCCCCAGACTGGCCACGCCAGCACTGGTACCCGCTATTGAAAAATATGGCCCACAGCCCACCGTGGATATTGCCTCAAATACCCCATTTGCTCACACAACAAAACAAACAGATTCTTCACAGCCAGCTCAAAACTTTAAATCTGGCTGCATGGCAAATCAACTAAACATCCAACCAGCTCCAGTTCTGGATGTTATTCTGGAAGCCAGGAGGCCAAGCACCAGGAAGGCTTATTCGGACAAATGGAAAAGGTTTTGTGCCTGGAACCAAGCTAAAGGCCAAGACACAATTCAGCCTCACATGCCTCACATTCTACGGTATTTAACTGAGATGTTGCACAAAGGACTTTCCTTTTTCTCAATTAAAATCCATGCTTCAGCTATTTCAGCTCACTACAACACGGATCCACCTTTATTTTCACATCCCCTTCTAAGGCAGTTCCTCAGAGGGGCAAAAAACATTAGACTACCCAGGAGAGCCCCTACACCAACATGGGACCTCAACTTTGTTCTGGAAAAACTAACGCTACCTCCCTTTGAACCAGCTTTCTCTGCAGATCTTCAGTTCCTATCATGGAAGACTGCCCTGCTCCTTGCAGTAACTTCAGCTAGGAGAGTCTCAGAGCTACAGGCACTAATGGCAGTGGAACCTTTCCTCATTTTTCATCAAGACAGAGTTTCTCTACGAACTAATCCTTCCTTTATGCCTAAGGTGGTTTCCAGTGTAGCTTTAAAGCAAACCATCCACTTACCCACCTTCTTCCCCAATCCACAGAACAAAGGTGAGAGACTCCTGCATTCCTTGGACATTCACAGGCAGCTTCGTTACTACTTGGACAAAACTAAGGCTTTCAGAAAAACTGACCAGCTCTTTGTATCCCATGCTACAGCTTCTCAAGGGAAGGCTATATCTAAGCAAACCATTTCTAAATGGATAGGTCATTGCATACGTTTCTGCTATACCCATCATGGGAAACCAGTTCCTGCTACCATTAGATCCCACTCTACCAGGGCAACAGCTACCTCTACAGCCTTTCTCAGGGGGGTTCCAACCAAGGAAATTTTAGAAGCTGCAACTTGGAGTTCAGTACACACCTTTACCAAACATTATCACTTACCTCTTTACTCTATGTCCAGGGCAGGCTTCGCCACTGCAGTTCTGCAGGGCCTTATTGCCTCCACTAACCCTCTATGATACCTCCCCCCTACCTTAGCTTTGGGATTCAACCCAAGTGTGATGACTGCAGCAGGGTAACACGATGAACATAGTACAGTTTTGTACCTACCATAAATGTAGATGTTCGAGTGTTCACCCTGCTGCAGTCCAGGTTACCCTCCCTCCATCCCCTCTGATCTACTGGCAAAATCTCTTCTATGCCTTACTGACGTATTTGCTTATAGCTGAAGGGATTTTGTGTTTGTGCAGTGTTCACTCCATTTGGTACTAATTCTGACCACCTTTTTGGGGGCACCTGACATCTGGGGCAAGAAAAACTGAAGAAAATGGCGTTGGTTGCATTATATATACCCCTGGCGCACTGACGTCAGGGAAGAGGCGACAGCAACCGACGCTGGACCAAGACTTTGGAATTCAGGCTGACTGCGGGGACCGCCTGACGACAGGATAACCCAAGTATGATGACTGCAGCAGGGTGAACACTCGAACATCTACATTTATGGTAGGTACAAAACTGTACTCCCCCACCCCCCCTCCATCCCCCTTGTGTCTCTCTCTTTCTCACTCCTTACAGGGATTTTTGGTATTTACTTTCTACTGGTGGTATTCTTCCACCATAACCTAGCTCCCTATTTGGGGGCTCCTAACAGCTGGGGCAAGAAAAACTGATGCAATGGTGTCGGCTGCCTGATGTTTATACCACTGACAACCTGACGTCAGTCCTGGAGAGACAGCAACCGATGCAGAAGTGAAGCCTCTGGTATTCGGGCTGACTGAGGGCTACCCCTGGCAGGATAACCCAAGTGTGATGACTGCAACAGTGAATACACTTGAACATCTACATTTATGGTAAGTGCACACAGCTGTACTTTCCTAGTTACCTCTTTCTTCACCATCACACCTCCAACATTTGGCATCTACCTGAGGAAAGATTTTTGGGATTCTGCTTGAGGTATAAAAATACTTGTGCAAACACGTATGTCCTGCCGTTATTTCCTTGGGAATTGCTTATACACTGTCTCTGTAAATAATGTGGGAAGAAATAGCCAGGGAATTGTTATGGCTAGGCTTGTATAGGCCCTAGGGCTGATAGCCTAGTACCAACCTATGAACCTATGAATCTTCCAAACTAAGATTGATTCCTATAGTTATTGTGCAACATATCTGTAGCTATGTGTGTGTGTGTGTGTGTGTGTGTGTGTGTGTGTGTGTGTGTGTGTGTGTGTGTGTGTATATATATATATATATATATATATAATTTATTTATTTATGTATATTTTTATATCTAAAATGTCCTACTAATTATTTATTTTTTAATAACAGCATCTGCTCTCGATTAAACTAAAACCTCTACCAGAGCAGGTCTTTCACTTAGAATTCCCTTATTCTTTTCTGTTTGCCTATACTCTGATATCGATCCCCGATAGGGAATGCAGTCTCTAAACAGCAGTCCAAATGACTTCTTGAGCTCTTCCCATTCTGTTTCCTTTTCTTCTGTAGTCATTTGCTCCTAATACTTTGGTTCATTTGCCAGTTTTCTTCAGTAAATTCCACCCCCTCTTGCCTATTTTCTGTACTGTAATTGCAGCCATCCCTATCAGTAAAATTTCCTTCCTCCATTCTTGTGTTGGCTTAGTTCTTGGGATACTTTCTGCTACTTTACGAAATTAGTATTCTGTATGTCTTTTTTTTAATTCTCCTTAAGGATCTGCATCCAAAATACCACCCTCTCCTTATGCCACTTTGTTTGTGTTATGCATGTGAACCTTAACTGTGTAGCTCTAAAATATCTCTTCATATCAGGTAATCCTAAACCACTTTATTCTGTTGTAAGGATCAACTTATTAGACTTGACATTTGCCCTCTTCCTTTCCAGATAAAGTCTTTAAACTCTTTTTATTAGTGTCCACAGCTTCTTCTCTGGTTAATACTAACTAAAGGAACTAAATTGGTTTCACTGCTTGTATCTTGTTATCCATATTCATAAAAAAAAGTCTCAAGTTTCTTAGGTTTTGTATTATCTTTTGTTTAGTCTCTTCCCACATTTCCTTAGCTGCTGTAACAGAATCCTTTTTAATCCATACTCCTGAGTACTTCACGTTATCATGTCCCCATAAATATTGATATTGCTGATCCATTTCATGTGTGACTACATGGCTTACAGCTGCAGCCTTTGTTTTATCTTCATTAATTTTATATTCCAAAAAAAGACTTGAAACCGTCTCAAAATGTTCTGCAATACTGAGATGTCCTTTACTGGTTTCATCAGGTAGGGAAAAAAAACTATTGCCTACAAATAAACTAACTTTTCTTGATTACCATACAAATTATGTCCTAGAATTTCTGAATCTGTTATTTTCTTTGCCAGTGGCTCTAAACACAACACACACAAATTAGAATGAGTACACCCCTGCCTGATTCCTCTGTTCAGACCTAAGCTGTCAGAGAGGAACCCTCCCACTTTACGTTTTCATCTGATTCTTCATATATCCTCCTAATTAATCTTATTGTGTCAGGGAATGCAAATGCTTCCATTTTCCTTCTCTCAAAATCCCAGCTTACTCTGTTGAATGCTTTCTCTGCATCAAGACCCACCAACAGTAGCGGTATTTCTTACATTCTGCTTCCCTCTGTATCATTGTTCTATTAATGCTGTCAGATGTTTGCCTCTGCTTCACAAAGCCACATTGTTCCATATCTATCAGTTTAGTCAACATCTTTGCCATTCTTTTAGCTTTTAGACATAAATACTTTATAATCATAGTTTAAAGTTGAAGTGGGCCTAAATGAAGCTGGTTCTGATGGGTCTTTACCATCTTTAGGTATTACAGCCACCACGGCTTTCTTCCCAGGATGTTGTTTACCCTCCTTTTAAAATTCTGTTAAAGAAGACTCTCTCTAGCTCTTTATCACTTTCTTCTCTCCTAGCTTCCAACTTCCGCAGGAATACTCTCTCTTCCTGGAGACTTTTCCTGCAGATTGATTATACGTCACCATTTTTTTCCTGATCTTCTCCTGTCTTTGTCAATTGTTGAGCCTTGTCTACCTGTAACTTTAGCATACTTAAGTCTTCCAAAAATATTTCTTTTTGTGCTCTTTCTTGATTTCCACATGTCTCTACTTTATACAAATTTTCATAAATTTCTGAAATCTGTTAATACCCTTACAGGCTCTCTGTTTTTCTTGTTATAGGCTACCTAAGTTTGGCAGCAACCCTTTCTACTTTTTTTCCTAAGTTGTGCTAAAAGTTTTTGTGCCCTACAGTTATCAAACAGTTGCCTAAACAGCAGCCTTTGTAAACTCATGCATATTATCCAGATACACCCTTATTTTCTCTTTAGCACGCTGCGGTTGTGTCTCGTTCTGAGAGATTCCCCTTATTCTGCAATATTTTAACCTTTGTCAGCCCCTCTGAAGAATTCTTGTTACTTCTTAATCATCTCTTGCTTTCTTTATTTCTACCTTAATTTTTTAAACTCGCTTTCATTTTTATCTCGCTCATCCGCTATAACTTCTGAAGACATTTGATCATCCCTGATAACTCTCTTGAATAATTTCCATTAACCATTCCATAAATTCCCCTAATTTTAACAGGTAGGTAAGCACCAGTGCCTCATGCTTTTCCTTCATTGCCCAGCATTTTTATCCGAGTTGTTATTGGCGCATGATCTGAAATAGTTATTGGATGTGTGTCAAGGTTTTGAAATTAAATGCACGTGTTCCTGTGAAGTATAATTTCTGTGTAGTCTAGCCCACCTATTGTACCTTGGGGCATAATATGTAAATTTTGAGTTTCTACTACTGAATTTGTCTTGCATACCAAATATTTCCATAAATTTCTTTGCAATTATACCCTTATTTGTTATATTTCCTTTCTAGGCTCCCCAAATGCATCCTCACTGTAGCAAATTAAGTTCCAGTCCCTAGCTGTAAGTAATGTTGCCTGTTGGAAGTTTATTTCTCCTAAAAATTTTCCTAAGCTCCTCGATAACCGCTGGAAGTGCTATAATTAATTTTCTTTTTTTTTTTTTTTTTTTTTACTTTAGTTTTCTTTTGGTTGGATTGCCTGTTAATTTGAATTTGTGTATTTGCTACTGGTGTTAGTAGCGATCAGCTTTTATAGGGTGTGAATTTGAAACTTTTTGCTTTTCCATAGCACGAAAATCACTCTTAATACCCCCCCCCCCCCGGGAGGGGCAGGAGGTTGCACTTTGCCTGTTCCCCTGCTCTTGACTGAAAGCTTGCTTGGAGTGGTGAGTGGACAGCTTTGTTGTTCTGGCCTTGCTCATTGAAGTCTCGTGGTTTAAGGTTTTGCCCTAACCTTCAGTCTTGGGGTCCTGACTTGATTTTCACTTTCTAATTGTTGGAAAGAGAGATTTTTAAAGTTTGGCTAGTTCCACTCTACCTTTGGTCTCATTGGTTCTGTTTTGCTCCTGTGTGACGCATTCTTTCCACAATATCTGGTACTAATTTTTTTTAATAATGTTTCTTTTAGGTTTTCAAACATTTATTTTTCATTTGAGTTTAAGTTGCGCTGTATTTTTTGAAGCCCTGTTCCTCTGTGAAGAAATCACTTGTGTATCCACTCAGGGCTTGACTGGGTTTCCCCAACTCAGGCTGGCTGCACAGGTTTCATATTCGTCTTTGGTAAGCTGAGATGCCATTAAGGCTTTGACACAGACCATGACTGCAGTAGGCTGACATTTTTATTTTCTTTTGCCCTGGTAGGTTTTATTGAGATTTGTGGAACACATAACTGTAAGGAACATTCCCCACTGTGTTTACCTCTCAACAACTTTGCTTAAGATTTCTGTACAAAAACAAAATAATGGGAGGACAAACATCCAAAATCAGACAATTTTTAAATATCACTGAATCACTTAAAGTTATGCATCAGCTTGTATTCTTTGAACAATAAGAAGTATGAAACTATGTTGTGTGACACTAACTGTAATCCTTAGTGAGTGATTCACCAGAAAGTCAAAAAAATGTTGTTTGAATTTATTTCTTTGGTATAAAATGTAAGTAGAGCATAACAGAGGTTACTGCACTCTTGAGGTACTATCATTCAGATGTGATGTTAAACCAAGATCCCTGATGCCTGCTTTGGTGGTAGTTCAGGTGCATGTAAAAGATCCCATGCACTTTTTTTTTTTCAAATAAGACTTGAGGTCCTTTATTACAAAACGTATATTTACAATTGCAAAATGCGTATGTATTTACAAATGTATTCTGCATTTATGGTCTTTGTTCACATCTTTTTCCTTTACCGTCAGTCATTTTGCCAAAGCCAATATTTTCTAATTATTCAGTAGCTGTTGTTTGTTATACAACACTTCATTAATTTTATCTTTGGTTTATACAGAAAGGAAAGTAGTCATCAACATCGTAGCTAGTCATTGCATCATTCTCATACTTTTATTTAAATGTTGCATGTAACACCATATTGCCATTTTTTTCCTTAACATCTCAAACTGAAGCATGTCTAGTCCTTTTCTAGAAACCTTTTGTTCTCTTAAATCTAGTAAATTATGCTTACTTGTTTGTTTTGTTTTGTGTCCTTTTAGATTGTATTTAACTTCCTCACTTTAGTATTTCTTCTAATATTTTACTGATAGTTTGTGCAGAGACAAATTCTCTTTAAACCGTATTCCCATTTTATATACATTATATAGCTTCTATCTCCTTAATGTTCTTTTCTTTCTTCTATTCCCCTGCCGCTCGCTGCTTGGCTGTTCCAGTGCTGGATCCACTAAGTGAACACTGTTCTTCTTGGTCACAGTAAAGTCTCCATCCCTCCATGTCATGGAGCCAGTCACATTAACCTCTTTTAACTCATCTCCAGCATTGCCTTGCAAGGTTGCATTATAAATGTCAGTGGCTGCACCCTGAATCTTTTGGCAGTAACAAGTTGCTAATTTTTAAGATACCCACCTGGATTCCAAGAATGAACCCTGATTGCAAAAGTCATAATAAATGCAGATTATATTAATGTTTGTAATGTTTTGTAAACAGCTTACAAAAGGAACTAGCACATAATCAACAGTATTTTTCTTCATCCAGTTGTGTGCAGTTCTGTCTGTTTTGGTTGTTTATAGAAATATGAAAATTATGACAATATGCAAAATTTAGTATAAAAAAACAACACTTGTATGTCTGCTAGCTCTGGTGGCATAGAAGGATGAAGCCCTGAGATATCCCAAGTACCCATCCAGTAAAGGGGCAGATGTTCATAGTCTTTCACTGTTGCAGTCCTAACCAATGGATTATCCAGCTCCTGGTAGCCCTCGATTGGCCAGAATACCAAAGGTTAAGTAATTATGACATCGGCTGTCGTCGGTTGTAAAGGACGTCAAGAAGTCCGATACAAAAGGAGGCAGCCGACATCACTTCCTCAGTCTCCCTTGCCACGGAGCCTGAAGCAGAAGGTTTTTTGCACAAGTGCCTGTCGGCCGTTCAACTTTGTAGTCTGAAACCAAAAAGGTAAAGTCATCTACAGCTAAGTACCCCATTGGGGATCCCCTTTTCTTGCCTTAACGAATGTCAGAAAAAGTTAATAATTGTCTTACCTATGGAAAGCAGATTCCCCATAGAGATTTTAATTCCTATTGTATTATTTGTTTAGGCCTGGACCACGACGTTCCTAATTGTGATTTCTGTGCTTCCTTTAATCTGCGTACTATTCGTCATCGGGCTAAGCATTTAGCCAAGCATTTTGGTGTGTGGTATGGTGTTCGCTGGTCTTCAGGCTTCCGATATCCCTAAGAAGCGTAAGGATAAAGGACCGTGACAGGCTTCAGAGGGTCAAGTCTTCAGATGATGTTAAGTTAGTCAGTCCTGCTGTAGCCAGTGAGGCGCCTTTGCAGCCCCTGCACTCCACGGATTTTCAACCGCAGGCCTCACTTAAGACCATTTCAGAGTCCCCCAGGCCTCCAGTTTCCATTTTGTCTTTGGACCTTCTGCCTGTCTCCTCTTTGGCCGGATACATAGCCGCTAAGCTGACTCTGGTGTCCGAGGCCTCCGTTCTTCGTTCGGACAGCAGGTCCATACCAAAGATCTCTGCCATGACGTCGGCGGTTGCCAAGCCTCCCGAGTCCTTCAGACTTGCAGGTAAATCTTCCAGTCGTAAGCCTGTGAAGAAACAGGCTCCAGGTTCCTCTCCTTCCCCTCAGTCTCAAATGGTTAGAATGGCTAATGACCTTTGGACTCTTATTAGGGGTTCACAGCCTCCTTCTTCAAAATGGAGTATGGATGTCTCTCCTGAGGCTTTATCTTATTCAGGTTCTGATACTTCTAGCATTTCTGCTGATGAAGAAGTTTCTCAGGTTTTTTTTTCCTTTTGAGGATTCGGATGCAGAGGAATCCATTCCTTCTGCTTCTCCTCCAGAGGATTTCTCTTTTGGTGATATTTTAAATTCTCTCAGGGAGCATTTTAAATGGGAAAGTCAGGATTATCCCCAATCTAAGAAATGGATCAGGGAGTTTTTGGATTTGCCTCAGCATAAGCCCCTGGCTATTTCTCCAGTGTTGGAAGTGGTTGATAATGTTTTTCTGGAAAATTCCTTGACTCCAAATTCGGTTCCTCCTGCTCCCAGGAAACCTGACCGGTACTATAGAGTCTCTGATTCTCATTTGTTTCTTTTTCAGAATTTGTTAGCTGACCCAGAGGTAATTTCTCAAGGGCCTAAAGGTGTTAAGGCTACTGTTACCATAAATTTTGTGTCTTCCGACAGGGAATCTAGGAACCTAGACTGGTGGGATAAAAAGGTTTATACCTCTGCCACTCTTGCTATTAGGTCTACTAATTGCCTTTTTCATATGCTTAAGTATCAGCAGCACACCTTGGAGACTATTAGGCCAAAGATTGCAAGTGTGTGTCTTTTGGCAAGAGAGTAAGGATATACTGAATTCTGCCAGTCTTATCAATAAACATTCTTTGCATTGTGGTTTTGACATTCTGGAAGCCTCCTGCAGAGCAACAGCTACTGGATCTGTTATCAGAAGGCATGCTTTGCTCAGGGAACAGCCCCTTCCAGAGCCTGTCAAGTCTAAGCTTTTAAATATACCTTTACATAAGGACAGCTTTTCTGGCAGTAAAGCGGAGGAAGTGCTCAAAAAGATGGAGGATAAGGCCAAGTCTATGCAAACTGTTAGACTTTCTGCAAGTTCTGCTTCAGCAGGAATTACTTTTCTAAGAGTTGGATGTTTCCTGATACCAGCAGGACAGAACCATTCTAGGACTAGAGGTTACACATCTTCTAGGGGACAGGTGGTTAACCCTCAAAGGTCTAAGCATTGGCATGCTTCCACTTCCAAGGTGGGAAGTTCTAAGCCTACATTTCAATCCAAGCATTCTCAATGACTCTGTCCAACTTCTGCCTGATGTTCGTCGTGTTACCCTGCTGCAGTCATCACACTTGGGTTATCCTGCCGTCAGGTGGTCCCACAGTCGGCCGGAATTCCAAAGTCTTGGTCTGGCGTCGGTTGCTGTCGCTTCTTCCCTGACGTCAGTGCGCCAGGGGTATAAATAATGCATCCGACACCATTTTCTTCAGTCTTTCTTGCTGCGCAGTGCCTGAAGCAGAAGCAGTTCGCAAGTGCCAGTCGGCCGACTCCTGAGATTTTCGAAGTCGAATTTCAGATCCGAAGTCTTCAATAAAGCTAAGTACCCCGTTGGGGAAACTTTTCTTGCCTCAGACCGATGTCAGAAAAAGTTAGCAATTCTATTTCTTGTGGGAAGCAAATACCTCATAAGGATTTTCATTCTTACTGCATACCTTGCCTAGGCCCAGACCACAACGTCACTGGTTGTCGTTTTTGTGCTAGGTTTAATAAGCGTACTATAAAAAGACACTTTGATTTCGCACGGCACTATGGTAGAAAATTTAACTATATGATGCCATCGGAGCAACCGACTACCAGCGTGCACAAAAAACGCAAGGATAATGACAGGCAGCCTAGACCCAAGCCAGACTCCGAGGCCTCGGCTGGACAGGTCACCAGTTCATCGGTCTTCAGTGAGGCTCCGACGCAGCCCCTGACTACCGCAGATTTGGAACCAGAGACTGCTTCGGAGCCTTTGGCTGAGAGTGCTAGGCCGACGCAGCCATCTTGTTTAGCCCCTACCGACGACACTACAGAAAGAGATGGTGCTGCAGAAACACCTTCGGTTTCTAAAAGCGTCTTCAGACCGACTACGCTCACCATAAAAATGTATCCTAAGCTAAAGACCCCTATTAAACCTAAAAAGACTGCACTTCAGTCTCCAGTTCAAGGCCCCTTGCCTAAGAAACAGATGCATAAAATGGCTGAAGATTTGATCTCTTTAATCAGGGGTTCCCAACCCCCACCCGACAAAAGACCTAGACAAGAGGAAGATTATACCTCCTCTGAACAAGTGTCTACTTCCTCAGGCTCCTCTGAGGACCAAGATTACTCCTTTTCCCCGTGGGAGTGGTTACTGACTTGAAACTGTAGTTTTATTGACCAGTAGGGGTCATTTCCAAAACTCCTTCATCTTCCTCTCTTAAAACCTAGTTGCCTCGTGGGTTTGGCATCTTTTCAGGCTTGTTGGCTGTTGGTGAAGCACCCACCAAGAGGAGAAAACGCTGAGAGAAGAAGGGAGCCACTTTTGAGATTTTAAGTATTTTTTCTCTGTTTATTTGCTAAGCTTTTCTGCATAGTTGCCTAGTTTGAGCATTTTCTGGCTTGTTAAACTTGATTCCTGCATTAGTAGCTGTATTTAGAGCACAACCAAAAGCTGTTTACTGAATTTCCTGTTTGCACTTAATTTTAAAATCGTTTTTTCTCAGAACTTGCATATTTTCTGTCTTTGACCTAGCACTCTTGTGTGGGGTCATTTACTGCTTTGTTATAACTTGATATTACTTGTGAACCTCTGCTATCTCTGAAAAAACAAAAACAAAAAAAAATCTTGCTTTTTTCCCACTTTTCTGAGATTTAAAAAAGTTCAGTTACAGGCTTGCTGTTCTTGAACTGTTTGTAAGTTTCTGTGAGGCCATTTTTGCTTGGGCTAAAGGAAAGTCTCTGTTGATCAGTGGAGTGAAAAACATTGAGCAGCTTCCCTGCTCCCCGTGGGAGTGGTTACTGACTTGAAACTGTAGTTTTATTGGCCGTATTGGGTCAATTCCTGGCTCTTTCCTGCCCCTGCTATCAAGCACGCTTTAGCGCGATTTAGAGCAGAGTTGCCACTAGAGCAGCATCGGGCAGCGCCGGTTTAACAAGGTTAAACTTTTTCTGGCTCCATAAAGTCTGTTCTTCATTTTTTCCCTTAGAACTGCTCTACTAGTAATCTAAACAGTATATCCCTTAACTAAAAAGTGCAGCACTTGTTCCTAAAAAGCTTTTTTTTTTCTCCAAAAAAAAAAAAAAAAAGAAAAGCTCAGCACCTGTGTTAAAAGCATCTTCTTTTCAGGCTTAGCACTTCTGTATTATACAAAGTCCCTCACTAGCGAACCCCCCCCCCCCCCCCAGGAGTGCCCACTTCCTTACTAAGTCCTCTTTTATTCAGTTACACCCCTAACTTCTTAATTTCTCTAGCATGTCGAAGGGCCAGATGCTGGCGTCCTCTCCTGTCCAGTTGGTGAATCTGGGAATATTGATGCAGCTATTTAGCCAAACTGGAGGCTGAGCTCTCTCTCTACTCAGGACTGGCAAGACCAGACAGGAGGAGAAGGCAACTACACACACCACAAAACCAGTCTCACATAAAGCTATCACAACAATGAATCAAACACATAAACACACAAAGACATACTCGGAGGCTCTGAGCAATAATTTACCTAAACAGCAGAGGCCTCCAAAGCAGACACCCAAGCAACCGCCACCTCATGACACACCACAGGCAACACATAAACCACAAAACCAGTGTGCAAAGCAGTCACAGCCCTTAAGGCCAAATACAACACCAAACATACTTGTC
The DNA here is from genome assembly GCF_019279795.1 of Protopterus annectens. Lineage (NCBI taxonomy): Eukaryota > Metazoa > Chordata > Ceratodontiformes > Protopteridae > Protopterus > Protopterus annectens. The sequence goes on from NC_056728.1 coordinate 1,275,371,707, forward strand.
ATAGGTGACTCCATAGTCAGACACACTGACGTCCCACTCACCAGGCTGAACAAGGAGAGGGTCACAGTAAGCTGCCTATCGGGTGCTAGAATCCACCACATAACACAAGCACTCGGATCACTCCACAGCAAGTACAAATATGACACAGTCATTGTCCATGCTGGTGTGAACGACCTGAGACGTACTTCCCTGGACTACATGAAAAGAGACATAGAGGAGATCTCTGATTATGTAGCCCAGGCAGGTATGACCCAGACCCTGAGCAGCATCCTTCCTTCACCAAGAATGATGCCACAACATAGAGACAGGATGATCAGCTTTAACAATTGGCTTAATTTCTGGTGTCATTCAAAGGGGATCCAGTGTCTGTCTGCCCGGGATGATATGCTTGACAAGCCACGCTGCTTCGCAAGGGACGGCTTGCACCTGTCACCCCTGGGATTCCGGATATTGGCTAAGGCTCTTGCCACCCCCATAGTGCCTTTTTTAGGCAAGGCTCAAATTCTAAACCTACCACCCTAGAAAACAAAAATGGGAAGAAACTTAGGGTAATGCTGCTCAATGCCAGAAGTCTAAATCTCAAAATGCACGCACTCGAGGCCCTTCTCAGTAATGGAGAACATCGATGTCTGTGCTGTGACTGAAACCTGGTTCAAGGCTCCTGAGAGCACACCGGCACTATCAGGTTTTACCTCATATCATGCGTTCCGGCCCCAAAACCCGGACCACACCACAAAAGGAGGGGGGTGTATCCATATTCATCAAGGATACCCACACCTCCAGGTTGGTGGCAATGCACGAAGCATCGGAAACCATCCAGGTGCAATTAATCATAGGCAAAACTGCTCTACAATTTGTAGCATGCTACAGGCCACCCTCTCAAACTCAGGAACCCCACACAGCCTTCCTGAAGACACTGGAGGGTATAAATGTATCTCCAAACACCATTATATTGGGTGACTTCAACTACCCGAATATAGACTGGGAACATTACTCAAGCCCAAACTTTCTAGCCCAAAGGTTCCTGGAGTTCATAAATTCAAATGCCATGGAACAACTAGTCACCGTTCCCACAAGAGGAGAAAATATACTAGATCTCATCATCACAAACATGGGGACAAAATACTCCACACCGGAAGTATATCCCTCATTGGTGAGATCAGATCATAAACTAATCTCACTGGATATCCACATCCCCAACCCACCCCAAACAAAAAAGACCACAGTGAAGAACTTCTCTAAAGCAAACTTCACACTACTCAAGACTGGTGTGGTATCCTTCAAGGCCCCCGAGCCAGTGGAAACCACAACCCAAGCTGCAGAAGCCCTTACAAATGCCTTCTACGAACACCTCCAGGACTGCATGGATCAGGCAATCCCTAATAAAACCAAGACTCTTTCCACCAAGGGCAAACGTCCAGTCTGGTGGACCCCAGCCATAAACAAACTTTACAATAAGAGGAGAAAGCTGTTACATGATAGAGCAAAATCCATAAAAGAGAAGACACCTTTGATCATTATTAGTAAAAAATACGAGCACTCATAAAATCATCCAAGGCCAACTTTGAGAGAAAAATTGCCATAGATTCAAAAGACAATCATAAGGCCTTCTTCAGCTATGTTAGAAACCTGGGTGGAAACTCCCAGATATGCTCAGAATTAGTCCAAAATGATACAAAAATCACTGAACCCACAGACATTGCCAACATACTGGCAGACAGGTTCAGTGCAAACTTCACCCCCCTCTCCCGCCCAAAAGGAGAGATAACTATCCCAGCGGAGTGCAGCCTCCCAGACATCTCCAATGCGCAGGTGAAAGCTGCTCTCTCTAAAGCTAAAAGCACAGCATCAATGGGACCGGATGGTGTCCCCGGCTGTGTGCTACACGAACTCAATGAGGAACTAAACCCGCACATAAGGCAGCTGTTTAATCTTAGCCTTACCACAGGATACGTGCCCAAGGAGTGGCGTACGGCAACTGTGGTCCCACTCCACAAAGGCGGTGCCTCTACGGACCCTGGTAATTACCGCCCCATAAGCTTAACAAGCCTGGTCTGCAAAGCTATGGAGAGGATCATAATGGAACTCATAAACAAAGACATAGGGACTTGCAGACATTGGACCCGACCCAGTTTGGCTTTGTCAAGGGCAGATCATGCCTTTTGAACTTGGTCGACTTCTTCGAAACAGTCACCAAGGCCATTGATGAGGGAAAGGCAGTCCATACAGCCTACCTTGACCCTGCAAAAGCTTTCGACACAATACCCCACTCGGGTATTATAGAGAAACTTACTAGCTTAAATGTAAACCTATATGTCACAAGATGGGTTGCAAACTGGCTAAAGGACAGAACCCACAGGGTTAGAGTAGCTGGCGCCATGTCAGACTCCAAGCCGGTCACAAGTGGTGTCCCACAGGGCTCAGTCCTTGGCCCCCTGTTGTTCGGCATCTACTTCTCAGAAGTACAGGCAAACATAGGAGGACTATGGCTGACAAAGTTTGCAGATGACTGCAAACTGGGAGCCATAGTGGAAAGTACATCGGACACAGATATCCTTCAGAGGGGTCTCACGGAAACTGATAGCTGGTGCCAGAGCCATGGCCTGAAGTTAAATGCCAAAAAATGTATAGTCATACCCTTCGGGAAAAACAAGGTAACCCCAAGCTACCATATAGGTGGCAATCCACTAAGCACAGAAGAGGTTATCAGGGACCTGGGGACCCAGGTTTACAGTGGCCTTTCTTTTGACACTCACATTGCTAAAGTGGTTAGAAAAACCTTCTACATTGCCCACCTGATCATGAAGGGATTCACACCCAGATCAAGTGAGGTCATTGTTCCCCTGTACTCTTCACTTATCAGACCAATGATCGAGTACAATGCCCCATTCGGGATGTATCTCACCCGACACCTGCAGCAATTGGAGAGACCCCAAAAGTTCCTCACCAAAAGGATAAAGGGACTCCAAAATCTGTCATATGCTGCCAGACTGAAGAAACTCCAGCTCTATTCAGTCGCATACCGTCTGCTCAGAGGTGACCTGTGCCTGACATACAAGGCCATGTCCAACCCGGAATTAATGGACAAGCTCCACCTCAAAAAATCCAAATCTACCAGATCCACTAGAGCAAGCGACTTAAACCTTAGCATGGATATAAATAGGACATGCTGGAGGGATAGATTTGTCACCCAGAGACTCCCTATGTTGTGGAATAAAATCCCGGTCCATGTGAGGCAGAGCACATTGCTGGCTCTGTTCAAGAGAAATCTTGACCGGTGGATGGGAGATCGTAGGTTTACCCCAGGAATCATCTCTGTGTCACTGCTGGACAGAGGCACAACAAACTAATGGGCACAGTATTTTTTAATATAAGGGGTGGCGTAAGCCACAAAACTCTGGGCTAGGCTTATAAATGCCTTAGGGCAGATAGCCTAGTATAAACCTATGAAGATTATGATGCTGAGGATTCTATTCCCTCAGCTTCTCCTCCTGAAGATTACTCCTTTGGGGAAACTTTACACACTATGAGGGAACATTTTCACTGGGAAGGTCAGGACTACTCTGACTCTAAGAAAAGGCTCAGAGAGTTTCTTTTACTCCCCCAACACAGACCACTTACCATCCCCCCAGTTTTAGATATTGTGGATGATGTTTACTTAGAATCTAGTTTGAACCCAGATTCTCTGCCTCCTGCTCCAGCCAAACCAGACAGATACTATAGAGTGCCTGACTCCCACAAATTCCTTTATAAAAGCCCTGTTGCTGATCCAGAGACCATCTCCCAGGGTCCCAAAGAGGCTAAGGCTTCTATGGCAAAAAAATCCTGTGCCCTCTGAAAGGGACTCCAGAGCACTTGACAGGTGGGGGAAAAAGGTTTACACCTCAGCCACTCTAGCTATGAGAGCAGTAAATTGCCAATTTCACATGCTAAAATATCAGCAATTTCTAATGTCTCAGTTAAGACAAAAAATGAGCACACTCCCTCAACAGTCTGAACTGAAAGAAATGCAGGATCTGTTGCATGCAACTGAACAGGTGGGCAAACATACTTTACAATGTGGGTTTGATTCCTTAGAGGCTTCCTGCAGAGCATCTGTCACTGGGTCTGTTATACGTAGACATGCTTGGTTAAAGGAACAAACTCTGCCTGATCATGTTAAAGCAAAGCTTTTAGATGCTCCCTTACAGCAGGATTTTCTATTTGGAGTTAAAGCAGAAGAAGTCTTAAAGAAAATGGAGAATAAGGCAAAATCTATGCAGACAAGTCAAAGATTTTCTACAGGTACAGCCCCCTCGCTTCAGCAGAAATTGGCCAACAAAAAAATTGGTCCTTTCCAGCTACTGACAGACCACAGAGGGGTAAATATAGACGTCCAAGAGGCAGAGGACAACCACAAGCCCAATACAGACCTCGACAATGGGGCACTGCAACACAGAAGGGAGAAGACAGGCCCCAAACTGCTAGAAGGCAAACTCAATGACTTACACCTCATCAGGCCAAGCAACACTCTCTTGGCAGCTCCCTTGGGAGGAAAACTCGCACTTTTTTCAGACAACTGGCACATTGTCACAAAGGACAAATGGGTCCTAGACATAATTTCACGAGGATACAGATTCCATTTCCACACCTTGCCAATGAAAAGAGGAATGCCAAACCTGCCAGAAAATCAATGGGCAGAGGCACAAAAACAAATTACAGCTCTCATGGACATGAGAGCCATTCAGCTGGTACCTACACGAGAGCAAGGCCAAGGATTTTACTCAAGACTCTTTCTAGTTCCCAGAAAGGACAATGCCTGGAGACCAATTCTGGACCTTTCAATTCTAAACATCTTCTTACAAGTACCCAAATTCAATATGCTAACACTACAGCAGCTTCTTCCCATTCTGGGCAAGAAAGCATGGCTAGTAACGTTGGTCCTCAAGGAGGCATACCTGCATGTCCCTTTCAGACAAAGTTGCAGAAGATACCTCCATTTCATTGCAGGTTCAACCCATTACCAATTCTCTGCACTGCCCTTTGGCTTATCCACTGCACCCAGGGTCTTCACAAAATGCCTGGCACCAGTAATTGCATACTGCAGACAAAGAGGAATTCAAATATTATCCATACCTGGACGACTGCCTCATCCAACCAGAAAGCAAGGACATCCTCTTACAACATCTTGCTTTTGTAAAACATCTTCTAAGTTGCCTAGGGTATACAGTAAACGAAAAGAAATCAAAACTAGTACCCTCACAAAATATGACATTCCTGGGTGCCAGCTTGAATACAACGGCCCAGAAGGCTTATCTGACGCCAGACAAACAACTACAACTGACTCAATATTTCAAAACAATGGCAACAAAGACCCAACTCCCTGCAAGAAAAATTCTGCAGGCCTTGGGCTTCATGGCATCTTGCATTCTACTAATAACATTTGCAAAGCTGCATATGAGGAAATTACAGTGGTACCTAAAAAGCGTATGGTCTCAACACAGCCACAGCTTGGACACAATGATATCTCTCATTCCCTGCCTACATCAGGAGTTTCTATGGTGGTCACAGGCATGTCACCTCAACAAGGGTCAGCCTTTCACCTTGCCCCCAGCCAGGCAAACTATGACAACAGATGCATCAGACTACGCCTGCGGGGCACACATGGCAGGACAGTGCGTTCAAGGCATATGGACTGCAGATCAAAGGAATCTGCACATCAATCAAAAAGAGATGCTAGCTGTACAGAATGCTCTGATAGCCTTCAAGAACCTATTACATCCAGGACAACTTACAATAAGGACGGACAACACCACAGTAATGTGGTACATAAACAAGGGGATACACACTCCTACCCTCTATGCAGGCAAGCAATGACCTTGTGGAACACAGCACTGGCTTACCAAGTTCAGTTACAAGCTCAATTACTGCCAGGAAAAAAGAACACATTGGCAGACGACCTCAGCAGAAACATCATGGATCTTCACGAATGGAAACTGGATCCACAAGTATTTACAATGATAACTCAGTTTTGGGGCCTTCCAGACATAGACCTGTTTGCCAGCCCCCAAAACTATCAGCTGAAAAAATTTTGTACAAGAACACTTCACCATCAAGCTTGGAAAGTGGACGCACTCTCATTCAGTTGGAAAAACCTGACAGTATATGCCTTCCTTCCATTGCCTCTCCTCGCAAAGGTGCTTCTGAAAGTCAGAAAGGAGAGACCATGACTGATACTCATAGCCCCAGACTGGCCATGCCAGAACTGGTACCCACTATCAAGGAATATGGCCCAGGGCCCACCTTGGATTTTACCACACATTGCCCATTTGCTCACACAGCAAAACAGTCAGATTCTACACAGCCAGCTCAAAACCTTAAATCTGGCTGCATGGCAAATCACCTAACCATCCAGCCAGCTCCTCTATCCCAAGCAGTTATGGATGTTATTCTGGAAGCTAGGAGGCCCAGCACCAGAAAGGCCTACTCGGTCAAATGGAAAAGGTTTTGCGCCTGGAACCAAGCTAAAGGCCAAAATACACTTCAGCCTCACATGCCTCAGATTCTACAGTATTTAACTGAGATGTTGCACAAAGGACTTTCTTTTTCTTCCATTAAAATCCACGCATCAGCTATTTCAGCTCACTACAACACGGATCCACCCTTATTTTCACATCCACTTCTAAGGCAGTTCCTCAGAGGGGCAAAAAACATTAGGCCCCCCAGGAGAGCACCTACACCAACATGGGACCTCAATTTTGTTCTGGAAAAACTAACGCTGTCTCCCTTTGAACCAGCTTTCTCTGCAGATCTACAGTTTATATCATGGAAGACTGCTCTGCTGCTAGCAATAACTTCAGCCAGAAGAGTCTCAGAGCTGCAGGCACTAATGGCAGTGGAACCTTTCCTCATTTTCCATAAAGACAGAGTCTCTCTACGAACTAATCCTTCCTTCATGCCTAAGGTGGTTTCCAGTGTGGCTTTAAATCAAACCATCCACTTACCCACCTTCTTCCCAAATCCACAGAACAAAGGAAAAAGACTCCTGCATTCCTTGGACATTCACAGGCAACTACGTTACTACTTGGATAAAACTAAGGTTTTCAGAAAATCTGACCAGTTCTTCATATCCTATGCTACAGCTTCACAAGGGAAGGCTATATCAAAACAAACCATTTCCAAATGGATAGGACATTGCATTCATTTTTGCTACACCCATCATGGAAAACCAGTTCCTGCTACCATTAGGCCCCATTCCACCAGGGCAACAGCTACATCTACAGCCTTCCTCAGGGGGGTTCCAACCAAGGAGATTTTGGAAGCTGCAACTTGAAGTTCAGTACACACCTTTACCAAACACTATCACTTACCACTTTACTCTAAGACTAGGACTGGCTTCGCCACTGCAGTTCTGCAGGGCCTTCTAGCCTTCTCTAACCCTCTATGACTCCTCCACCCATCCCTAGCTTTGGGATTCTACCCAAATGTGATGACTGCAGCAGGGTAACACGATGAACATAGTACAGTTTTGTACCTACCATACATGTAGATGTTAGAGTGTTCACCCTGCTGCAGTCCAGGTTACCCTCCCTCCATCCCCTCTGATCTAACTGGCTAAATCTCTACAATACCTTCCTGATGTATTTGCTTATAGCTGGAGGGATTTTGTGTTTGTGCTAAAATTTCTTAAATTGGTACTAATTACTGGCCACCTTTTTGGGGGCACCTGACATCTGAGGCAAGAAAAACTGAAGAAAATGGCGTTGGATGCATTATTTATACCCCTGGTGCACTGATGTCAGGGAAGAAGCGACAGCATCTGACGCCGGACCAAGACTTTGGAATTCTGGCCTACTGCGGGACCACCTGACGGCAGGATAACCCAAGTGTGATGACTGCAACAGGGTGAACACTCGAACATCTACATTTATGGTAGGTACAAAACTGTACTTGCCTGCTTGCCCGGAGAATCCTTTAGAGAAAAGGTTGGCTATTTTTGCAGATGTCTGGGCCACCATCACGGACGACAAATGGGTACTCAGAACTGTATCACAAGGACACAGGTTTTTTTTCCACACCTTTCCTGTACCCAAAGGATTCCCAGGGACTCCTCCAAACCAAAGGGCAGAAGTAGAAAAGCAGATTTTGTCTCTGTTACATCTGGGGGCAATAGAATCAGTTCCTGCTCAGCAGGTACACCAGGGCTTCTATTCCAGACTTTTCTTGGTACCAAAAAAAGAAGGCACCTGGCATCCAATTATAGATCTATCCATTCTGAACTCTCTCTCAGTACTTTCAAAGTTCAAAGTGCTCACTATGCATCAGTTACTGCCTGTGTTAGACAAGGACTCCTGGCTGGTAACTTTGGATCTCAAAGAAGCTTATCTGCACATCCCTGTCAGGGAAAGTTGCAGGCAGTACCTTTGTTTCAGAGTGGGAAAATAACATTACCAATTCTCTGCACTGCCTTTTGGCTTATCTACTACTCCTAGAGTTTTCACAAAGTGCCTAGCTCCAGTCATTGCTTTTTGCAGGCAGAAGAAAATGCAACTTTAGCCATACTTGGGCAACTGTCTAATTCAAGCAAATTCTCAGGAACAGCTGTTAAAGGATCTGGAATTTGTAAAGACTCTTCTCTCTTCCCTGGGTTACACACTCAATGTGGAAAAATCAAAAATGGTGCCAGCCAAGGAGATAACATTCTTGGGAGCGAGTCTGAACACAGCCGCCCAGATGATGTATATCACCCAAGAGAAGCAGGCGACTCTTTGTTTACTTCAAGGATTTGGCAAGCCTGTCCCAGCTCCCTGCAAGGAAATACCTGCAAGCTCTGGGATACATGGCCTCTTGCATTCTCATGATTCCATATGCAAGACTGCATATAAGGAAATTGCAGTGGTACCTCAAGAACACTTGGTGTCGACACACACAGGACCTGGATGTGATGATTCCTCTGCTTCCATGTCTGCAGACAGGGTTTTTATGGTGGGCGACAGCCTGTCTTCAAAACAAGGGCATGCAGTTCTTACCATGGACGCATCGGACTACACCTGGGGAGCTCACCTGGATGGCAGATGCATGCAGCGATGTTGGAATGCCCAGCAGATGTATCTGCACATAAAACCTAAAGGAGTTGATGGCAGTTCAGCAGGCCTTACTAGCTTTCAAGCATCTTCTTTCTCCGGGAACTCTGCTGGTCAGGACCAATAACACCACAGTCATGTGGTACATCAACAAACTGGGAGGGAGTCATTCTTACCCCCTGTGTAGACAGAGCATGATTCTCTGGTCCACAGCATCATCCTTGGGCCTGCATCTCCTAGCTCAGTTTCTTCTAGGGAGACTCAGTGTTTTAGCAAACCAGTTGAGCAGACAGACCCTGGATCCTTACGAGTGGCAACTGAGCAGAGCAGTCTTTTACAGCATCATTCAACATTGGGGCACTCCTCAGGTGGATCTTAACAACCACCTTCTACCACTTTTTTGCACCAGACGCATCACAGCAGAGCCTGGAGAGTGGATGCTCTGTCCTTCCTTTGCATGCTTGTCAGTTTATGCCTTCCCTCCTCTTCTTCCCAGAGTATTATTGAAGATCAGGGACGAAAGAGCAAGGACTATTCTCATAGCTCCAGACTGGCCCAGGCAGCATTGGTATCCACTGCTTCGCAATCTCTCCCAGTTTCCTCCTTGGCATCTTCCTCTGAAACCAGATCTTTTGGTTCAGGGAGGGGGAAACATTCTGCATCCTCATCTTCAGTCTCTCCATTTGGCAGCTTGGCTCATTGTATGAATAAATTCATTTCATTTTCCCTTTCCCAGCAGGTGGTTAACGTACTTCAGGAGGCCTAGCACTAGGAAGTCCTACGCTGGCAAATGGGAAAGAGTCTCTCATTGGATGCAAGCTAGAGGGGAATCTTCTCAGCCTACTCTTCCTCTGATCCTGGAATACTTGGCTGATTTGCTGCAGGGTGGTCTTTCTTTTTCCTCTATCAAGATCCATGCTTCAGCCATTTCTGCTCATTGTTTTTTTAAGCAACTCATTTTCTCTCATCCCCTGATGAAAATGTTTCTCAGAGGTGCTTGCAACTTAAAGCCTCCTAGAAGGGCACCTACTCCAGCCTGGGAGCTTAATTTTGTTCTAGAGGAACTCACTCTTCCTCCTTTTGAGCCAGCTGCCACTGCAGATTTAAAGTTTCTCTCATGGAAGACTGCCTTCCTTTTGGCTATAACTTTGGCAAGGAGAGTTTTGGAGCTGCAAGCTTTGATGGCTGTGGAGCCTTTTCTTATTTTCTATACAGATCGTGTTTCTCTGGGAACCAGTCCCTCTTTATGCCTAAGGTGGTTTCTAGTCTGACTCTTAATCAGTCCATACATCGTCCTATCTTCTTTCCTAATCCTTGGAATAGAGGTGAAAGGATCCTACATTCTCTTGATGTGGACAGGCAGCTCAGGTTTTACCTGGACAGGACTAAGTACTATCGGAAATCAGCACAGTTGTTGGCCAGTTTTGCCCCTGGAGCTCCGGGCAAGGCTATAGCTAAGCAAACCATTTCTAAGTGGATTGCACATTTTATTACTTTCTGTTATTCCTTTCATGGCAGGGTTTCTCCTCAAGAAGTTAGGACCCACTCCACAATAGCAGCTTCTACTTCTGCAGCCTTTTTAAAGGGTGTCCCTACTAAAGACACGTGGTCTTCTGTTCACACTTTCACAAAGCATTATAATTTGCCTTTGTTTTCTAGATCCAGGGCAGGGTTTGCCACTGCTCTTCTGCAGGGCATTCTCTCCAGTCCTCGATTCTGTTGGTACCTCCTCCCTTTTCTTTGGCAATCAACCCATTGGTTAGGACTGCAACAGTGAAACACGATGAACATAGTACAGTTGTGTACACTTACCATAAATGTAGATGTTAGTGTGTTCACTGTTGCAGTCCTGGTTTCCCTTGATCCTTACCCCTTTTTGGTCCTCTCCTGCTCTCCTTTCCTAAGGTACAGGTTGGGTCTGGTTTTCTTAGCCAGGTTACTTTTGGGTTAAGCCTTGTTTTCTGGGGGCTCTTGACTGTTATGGCAAGAAAGACTGAGGGAAATGACGGCTGCCTCCTTTTGTATTGGACACCCTGATGTCCTTTACAACCAACGACAGCCGATGTCATAATTACTTACCTTTGGTATTCTGGCCGATTGAGGGCTACCGGGAGCCGGATAACCCATTGGTTAGGACTGCAACAGTGAATACACTCGAGCATTTACATTTATGGTAAGTGTACACAACTGTACTTTTAGGGATGGAGTAGTGATTTGGACTTCTGACAGAGCAGACATGCCAGTTGTGGTGGAGGGATGCATACAGATGAGGGTGAATTGCTTGTCAAGCCATAGTAGAGGCTGGGATTCATTGCAATCACCACTATGGGCTTGCAAGATGGCGAAGGAGGCATGATTGCTTTTTTAGACCCAGTTAGGTATGTCCTCACAGGCCACACCTCATCGCCTACCTAGCCTATTCACGTAACTCCACTATGTGGGGTGAGTAAGGCTTAGAAAAATCCGAAAATCACAGTTTGGCCACAATATGAGAACCCTGACTTCACTGCTGCTGTGGTCCCAGAGAATATCCTTGTCCAGCGGCTGGCGCCCATCCAGTAAAGGGGAAGTCCAGGGTGTGCTTTCCAGTGTAGTGGACTCAGAGAAGTTCTAGGAGAAGTTGGGGTTCGGAAGTCGGTGGAAAGTGGACAAAACAAATCTGTATCTATGCTATGCAGAGGTCCGTTACCAGTGTACTTGTGTTGCCCATCGTGTTAGCTTTACAATGAAGTCTTTCAGTACCTGTAGCTAACATGTTTTTTTCAATTAGAAATGTAAATGTAAGCAGGCAGTGTTTATTGCCTAGAGGGCACTAGGGTTTAATGGGTAATGTGTTAAAAATCATCTGTTTCTATTTTTAAGCTGTCCTCTACTGTATCTGAATTCCCCTATCTTTTTTAACTGTAGCCCATCACATTTTATAATTTTCCTATACTTTAAAAGTCTGGCTTAATGTTTCCACGTTTTGGAGAGACAGATGCATCTCCAAGAGATTATTTCTCTGGAATAAGCTCCCACTTCATGTGGACCAAAGCTTCCCAATGACACTATTTAAGTGCAACCTTGACAACTGGGTGGGTGACAGTAAATTCTCTGGGGTGCCACATATGTCCCTCATGGACAGAGGTAGTCGTACCGATCATAGCATCACTCTGCTAACAATGACCATCTAACTATGGTCAATTAGGATGTACAGGTTTTTACATGACTAGACTTGTAAAGACGGTTCCATTAGCCTAGTAACCTCCTGTGAACCTATGAATATGTTAAAATTGCACATCTATTACCACTGCTTCCATATTTAGTAAAGCATATTTTTCTCAAACAAGTCACTATGTTCCACAGTATTTGTAAAATATGTAATTTTTAACCTAATACAGACTCATTTTATCACACAAGCCTTTACACAACTGTCCTAATTGTAATTACATTCAGTGTTCATGCTTTTATTTTTTTACGATTATAGCAGTTCTTGAGCATTCTTCTTTCATCACTGACTCTATCACTTTACCAGATAAAAGTATCTAGAGCTGCTCCTATTTCTTAGCTGTTACAAATCTCCCACATGTACCAATTTAATATCCCCAATCTTCTTAAGGTATGTTGTGAGAGTAGCTGTATGTAATATCTTTCTCCTTGTACTTTCATTATTCCCCCCCTAATTTCTTCTTTCCCACTGACTTTTTTTCATAATCTTCCTTCCTCCAGTTTTGTTACATATTTAGAACTGCAAAGCCACTCTAGTAGTGTAGAGTGATAAAGACTTGACTACAGGCCGGCTGAGCCAGGTTCGATTAGCAGCTCAGGGTATTGATAGAGCAGCAAGGGAGGGAGGGATGAGCATGGCCTTCCTTGGGGGGAGGGGGGCTTTACATGGACATTCCTTGTGGTGATCCCCTGGTGGAGGCTGGTGATGTCTCATTGAGGGGGCATTGTCCAAAGTGGGGAAAAAGGGCGATGGATCTGGCTGAGTTGCTGGGGAGGTGGGATGATATGCCATAAAGTACACTGTTGGATGGGGGTAGGCCAGGAAAGTACTGAAAAAAAAGAAACCTATGATGGTGGTGGTGAAGACCCCAGGATGCCCTTAAGCTCTGTGACTGGAGTTTGTCTGGGAAGGGGGCGTACAGAGAATCATTGTTTTGGACCTCTTTTTTTTATAATTGGCCTTTTTCATACAGAAGCATTTGTTTCTCTTGTGGATCACTCCAGCAGCTACTCCGCATTCTGCTGGCATTTTGACTTTGTGTGCACATCTTTCCTGTCACCACACTGCTGCTTCCATAAAGCATCATAACTCCTCAGTAGACATACAAGATATCACCCTTGGAGATCTGCATCTCAGACTTTCCTCCACTAATTTTCTTCCAACAAATGACATTTCTTGAAAGTGTTATTCCTTGTTGCAACAACCTCAACAGGTTTGACTCATTTAGCAAATCAATCATTGCTACCTACATTAGCCAGGTTATTTTCTTGGACTGTTCTGAAAACAGTACCTTCATTTTGATACTTATTTTCTGTAGTCAGTCCTGCCATTTCCACAGGGCATGCACTCCACCTCCTGCTGCTTGGTGCACCAGTCCGTTCTTCCTCACTTGAAGAGAGTAGGGTGTTGTATTAAAACAGAACATTTCAAAGCATCTCATGTTTCTGTTTAAAAAAAAAATAACACATCTTTATTTGTAACCCCTCCCTGTTCTCTACGACCAAATCTTAATCTTTGCAACAATCTTATTCTGTCTGACTTCTTGTCATATAATGCTTATAGCTTTCCACATTTGACAAGCCCATGGAAAAATATTGTCCATTTCATCAACTTTTTCAGCAATCACCTCTCATTCTCCATACAAAATGATGTTGAATTTAATTTGTTCTATCCCTTCTCTATTTCACTTTATTTTTGTAACTTTCCTCACTTTATGTGCAGGAGAGCAAAATAAACGCTCAACAGTTTCTTTACCATAAGCATGACACTTCTTTTTCTGCTGTTGCTTATATAGTGTTAAGCCTTTAACAGGCAACTTCTTTAGCTAAGCCCGCCATAAAAAAAAAAAATATATATATATAGAGAGAGAGAGAGAGGTAGGTGTAGGTGTGTGTGTGTGTGTGTGTGTGTGTGTGTGTGTGTGTGTGTGTGTGTGCATTTGTATATATACATATATATATATATATATATATATCTAAATTCCACTTCTTCAAATCTCCTATCGAACTCCCAGAACTACAAAAAGGAAACCCCGGGAAGGCATCACTCGACCACCAGGACAAAACAAACAGAACAACAAAAAAATCCTCCAAGTGTTTGGCTTCACCCCCACATCCCCTCTAATTAAAGATACCAACTCCGAGATCACACTACAGTGGAGGAAGGGTTAAGTTCACCATGGTGGGCAAGTGATTCCTTTCCCGGGGTTTCCTTTTATAGTTCCTTGAGTTCGATATAATGAGATTTGAAGAAGTGGGTTCAATGAAATGGGATTTGAGAAAGTAAGTCTTCAATAATTTGCAGTAGATCCATATATATATATATATATATATATATATATATATATATATATATATATATATATATATATGGGCTGTGTGTGTTGTATGTGTGTATATAAATTATATATATATATATATATATATATATATATATATATATATATATATATATATATATATATATATATATATATATAAAATTGTGTGTAATAAATAAATATATATCTTTCCCTTCTTTTACTTGTCTCAGCTTTAAGTTTAGCCCTAGATCCTCATATTCCTGTAAAACCAGTTTTTAGAAACTCCTCCTCTTTCACAGCAAGAAACTTAAATATTCCCCATGAATGGGCTAATTTACCAGATAAAGCTCAATGTATGAAACACTTTTTTCAGAATGACAAGTTAAATGTCCTCCATAACTGTACTATCTGTTATTTGTCAATTCCTCAGCCTATTGTGTGTTAATAGCTTTTTCTAGACCACCAAATTATACTCCTAGTAGAATATTAGAAAGGGTAGGGTGTCCTGGCCAAATTTAATGTAATTCAGTACACAGTACACTGGGTCTCCCCTGAAAATAAATAAGCCATGTCCAGTGGTAATAACCCATTCAACAAAAATAAAGAAAGTAAATAAAAATTACTTTTATAGCTGTGCATTCATGTTTTACGCTTTTGCTATTTTCAAATCAGCTCCTAGTCCATTCACTGGTAATGAGCTAAAGACCCAGTGTTCTTGGAAAGATTGTGAATCCAAGTACCATGCTGTTTCACATTTTTTTTAACTTTTCTTTTTTTAAAGGTACTACTTCAGGTGATTTGCATATGGGAAGAATCTGTGTTATTTCCAGAACTCCTTCCCTCATGCCATATGAAGTTGTATTGCCAGTCACTCTTCACCTAGTGACCGCATGTGGCTAAACAGTAGGGTTCAGCTCTCAAGATTGAGGTGGTCTTAGTTCCTTAGTCTGTCTAAATCTGGTCCATCCCATTAAACATTGTATGTTCTCAAATGTTTGCTGTCCCCACTCTACGATGTGTGAATCTCTTACATCACTAGATGAATAGAACAAGTGATCATATAGGAAATTTGAAACTGTAATGAAATTGCAGGTATCTGAAACATTTAATTTTGTATCACACTAACTTAAAGCTGGTGTTAAACTTCCTGCAAGATCCATTAGATCAGTTTTTCCAATGTAGTATAAATTATGTCTGATGTTTGAGACAGCAGGTTGCCTTTGTCAAGAGAACTTCAGAGATGTAATCAGTCCATTTGCAGTTTTGTACAGTAACTTCCTAAAACACGCCATTATTAATGAAAGCTGAAATGGCAAGAGGATTTAGATGCAAGGAATATAACTGTAACTTGAGTCAAGTTTATATGGAAAAGGATGTATATCATTTATAAGAAAGTTGTTTATATTTACTATAGTACAGCATTTTTTGTCATCACTAACATGAGTTTTGTCTTGCAGGTGAATATCAAAGCAAGACATGTGGAGTATGATAAGTTTTATATTCGTGAGATAAGTGACTTGGTGGATATTCAGGAAGATTATCTCATGTGGTTCGTAAACAATGCTAGCTCAGTAAGTGTTTTACATTCCATCCATGTGCTCCTTTTTACTTTTTAGCTGACAACCTCTTCAAGAACTCTTAGACATTGCAGCTTAATTTGATGTGCCTGTTGATGTTAATGACCACCATCCTTTAAATTAGTAATATATTACAGTTTGTTGTAGTTCATAAATATGAGGAGAAGAAAACGCAGTAAATGCTTCCTCTTCACTGAGGCCTGTTTTGCAACAGCGAGTAAAGATGCATATCTGGAGCAATGCTGACATATTTTGTTAAGCATCAAGAATGAGACTTGAACTTTTTTTTGTTTTTAATTCTGAAATGCATCTGAAAGTGGAAGAGCGGATGTTATTTCTGGTCATGTGAAGTGGAGATTTACTAGTTGCTGAGATACAGAAAGTACTATGTCCACATCACCAAAAAAAAAAAAAGTTAAACATAGTGCATCTCATTTCAGAGACCCTTTGTAGGGTCAGCACAGTTCTAAACATTTTCTGACACTTCGGGACCAATGCACCTCTTTTTGGCAAACTTTGTGATGTTATGTATTGATATCAGCCAGGAGAGCATGCTTTGTCATTGCACTTTCCATTTTTCTGTTGCTCTCACAGTTCATACATAAATGTACATATATTTAGGAACGTTACCATGTCCTATGTCTTACTGTCAGTTGTTTGATCACATGCAGGCCAGGACTGTCATTTGCACCCTACCTGTATTGCTTGTCAGAGGTACAGGACATAAAGAAATACCTCAAGTGCCAGTACTTTGGTTTGGCCACTTGCAAAAGAAGGTACAGGACAATGAGATGAACATCTGGTGGTGTAAACATGGTCTCTTGGTGATCTGGTCTCTTACATGATCCTGAGCTGCTTTTTATCACACTGATGATAGGGCATACTACAGCCTTCTGTTTTGTTGTAGAATTTCAGCAGCAGAAAAAGGTAAGTAATTCTAGAAGCAACAGTGACCCATGTCAGTCTACAAACAACCTTGCTGTTCTTCCTTAGTATCTACAGAGTGCTGCTTTCACATTTCTGCTTATTTCATACTTTTAATATGAACATTAGTTCCTCCTGCTCTCTGCGAAATATGGATTCAGATGCTAATACTGTGCACTTTCCATCATGAGCACTACAGAAAAAGCTATAACAGATTAGCTGTACAAGTCCTAATATGTCTACAATCATCAGTAACATCACCAAACTCTGATAAAATTTAAAATCTCATTAAAAGTTCACTTGTTTGACACAATATAATGCAAATGTTTTATCAAACCACCAAAGCACCCACTCTGTCTGATCCACTTAAAATAACTATTTGTATCTTTTTTACTTCAGATATTTTACAAGGATGTACACGTCCCCAATACTGCACATTTCTGTCATAAATAGCCTGCAAAAATGTCATGTGCTGTACACGTGTAAAAATGTTGCATGTTTCCCTTGAATGTATGCTGAAAAAAGTCAGATGCCGTGCATACATGAAAATAATTGATTATATAGAAATATAGATTTTTTTGTTTTGTTTTTTCATTTGCTGCATACATGAAAGTGTTTCATGCTGTCCTTGTAAATATCCTGTAAAAATGTCAGCTGTTGTGCATACATAAAAATAATTATTCTGATTTTATACATATAGATGTATTTTTTGTGTATACACAATATGTGGCTGGCCTGAGTCATGCCTGAAATGGACCATTTGACTAACCTATCTGCCCCAGTAATCCATTGGGTAACTAGGAGAAGATGAGGATCAGGAGGCCAGGCATTTGCAAAAGCTTTGTCTCAGTCTGTCCGTGACTGTCTGTTGTTCCCTTCATGCTACCTGCACTCTATGGAATAGAAAAAAAGATTAAATTTGAAGTCCACTGCTGACCAACAATGACAGGTGCAGGAGAAGTGCACCTTCAGCAATTTATTGTGGGGTGTATCCTGGGGATGAGCAAGTCCTTAAACTGTATTAAAGGTTTAGCCATTAAACTCCAGTTTTAGGAGTCTGCAGCTGTCTCTTCCCCATTGGTCACTTATGGCTGAATTGAGAGCTGACGATTCTCACAGGTCCTTATTTGTTAGATTGGGCCCATTAGTAAGTTCTACATATCATACATGACTACACTTTTGAGATGTGACCTAACCTGGCTGATACAGGAATAACCCTTATAGAAGAAAACTTAACAATCCAAAATCATATTATGGAGGGAATATTGGGTATTGATCTGTACTGTAAAACAACATCCCACCACTGTTGTGGGGATGGTGATGGTGATTTCCCTGATGTTTTTCATGTTTCTCTGTTGCAGTCATCACATTTGGGTTATCCCTGCTGGGGTAGCCCTCGGCCAGCCTGAATACCAGAGACTTAGTATTTCTGCTTCAGTTGCTGTCGCTTGAAGACTGACATCAGGTCATCAGGGGTGTAAAGGAAAGCAGCCGATGCCATTACATCAGTCTTTCTTGCCGTGGGGCCCAAAGCAGAAGCAGTTCGCACGAGTGCCGGTCAGCCGCTACCAGAGTTTCGTTTCCGATTTGAAGATGAAGTCTTCTAAAGCTAAGTACTCCGTTGGGCATCCTTTTTTCTTGCACTAACCGATGTCAGAAAACTTTAATAATTGTCTCGCCTGTGGAAAGCAGATACCATACCAGGTCTTCCATTCGTACTGTGTCACTTGTCTAGGCCCAGGCCACAGTGTCCCTCATTGTTGGTTCTGTGCTTTAATGCCAGAACTATTTGATGATGTCCTTCTAGGATGCATCTGCAGTCATAACATATGGTTGTCCTGCCTCAGGCAGCCCTTCGGTCGGCCGGGTTCCAAAGTCTGGGTCTGGCCTCGGCTGATGTCGCACTTCACCCGACGTCATAGCTTCTGGGGTATAAAGGCATCAGCCAACGCCATTTTCCTCAGTCTTTCTTGCCGCGCGGTGCCCGAAGCAGAAGCTGTTCGCAAGTGCCGGTCTGTCAGATCCAGAGATTTCAGCTACCGAAGACTTCTAAAAAAGCTAAGTACCCCGATGTCAGACAAAGTAAATAATTGTTTAACTTGTGGGAAACAAATACCTCATAAGGATTTCCACTCTTACTGCCTTCCTTGCTTAGGCCCAGACCACGACGTATCAGCTTGTTTAGCCTGTGCTTCCTTCAACCGACGGACACTTAGACGTCGGTCGTAGTTTGCGTAAGAGTTTTTTGGTCCCGCTTTTGCATATAAAATGCCATCAGAGACTCCGACTACACATTTAGCCAAAAAACGCAAGGAAAAAGACCGACACTCGCGGCCCGTGGTTTCGGCTGAAACCACGGTTAGGCCTGCCGCGAATGTCTCGGTTTCGGCTGAAACCGAGTCCTCGGTTCTTCCTTCTGCCAAAAACATGCCTCCGACAACCGAGGCCAGAGAGGCCCCGGCTGAGTCGGCTACAGAAATTCCTACCGAAGAAGCAGGCGCACAAGAATTGTCCGACACCATTCTGTTGGACATCTCTGCTCCTGCACGTGGGGCAGCTAGACCCCCTGCTTCCATGTCTATTAAGGCCTTCTCTAGGGCTAAAGCAGCTAAAATTTCCAAGGCCTTACCAACAAAAGCTTCCTCTCAGAGACCCTCCTCAAGTTCTCAGATTCTCAGCCTTGCTTGAGGACCTTATATCTCTGATTAGGGGATCCCAACCTCACCCAGACAGGGCCTCACAACCTCCTCCTGACAAAAGGCCTAGGACTGAACCCCCTGAACCTCTCTCCTCGGATTATTCCTCGGATGGATCAGATTTATCAGACCATCAGGAAGGACCATACTCACCTTATGAGGATTCGGATGCAGAAGACTCAATTCCTTCTGCCTCCCCCCCAGAAGAGTTTTCCTTTGGGGAAACTTTACACTCAATGAGGGAACACTTTCAATGGCAGGGTCAGGATTTTTCTGATTCTAGGAAAAGGCTAAGGACTTTTTTACACTTGCCACAGCATAGGCCTTTAGCCATACCACCTGTACTATCAGTTGTTGATGATGCATACAATGATGCCAGTTCTGCCCCTGATTCTCTTCCCCCGGCCCCTGCCAAACCTGACAGAGATATTACAGGGTCCCGGATTCTCACTACCACTTGTATAAGGCCCATGCTGCAGACCCAGAAACTATTTCTCAGGGCCCAAAGGGCGTTGCAGCTGCCACTGCCAAAAACCCCCTACCCTCTGAAAGAGAGTCAAGAGCATTAGAGAGATGGGGTAAAAAGGTTTATACATCTGCTACTCTTTCTGCCAGGGCTTTAAACTGTCAATTCCATATGATACAGTACCAGGAATTTTTGTTAGATCAGCTGAATAAAAAGCTTTCCTCTCCTGAACCTTTAGACCGTAAGTCCCTTCAGGATTTGGTACACAACTCTCAGCAGGTCAGTAATCATTTCTTAAAATGTGGCTATGATGCACTGGAGGCTTCATTTAGATCAGCTATGACTGGAGCAGTGATTCGAAGGCATGCCTGGCTAAAAGAGCAATCCTTGCCAGACCATGTCAAGTCTAAACTCCTAGATGCCCCTATGGAGAAACAAAGTTTATTTGGCTCCCCTGCACAGGAGATTCTAAAGAAAGTGGAAGAAAAAGCTAAATCTGTGCAAACAGTCAAGGATTTTCTACAGGTCCAGCCTCCGAGGTTCAGCAGAAACTGGCCTTCAAAAAATTGGTCCTTTCCAGATACCTCCAGAGCACAGAGAGGCAGAAATAGACGCCCAAGAGGCAGAGGGGTCAATCTAGGGGTACCTACAGGGGTCGTCAGTGGCAACCTGCCAACCAGAGGAGTACCGCCACAGCTGCGACTTCAACCACTTCCACAGGACAGACACAATGACTTGGCTCTGACTCCGCCTACCAGGGAGCAACTGGTAGCACCCTTGGGCGGAAAGTTAGCTTTATTTTCAAAAAACTGGCATTGCATTACAGGAGACAAATGGACATTGCAAACAATACACAAAGGCTACAGGTTTCACTTCCACACTTTACCAAAAAAGGGAGGAATGCCAAACCTTCCACCAAGCCAGAAGCCAGAGGCTCTAAAACAAATCTTCAACTTACTAAGGATGAGAGCAATAGAAAGGGTACCATCTATGGAACAAGGCCAAGGATTTTACTCCAGACTATTCCTTGTACCAAGAAAAGAAACTCAATGGAGGCCTATTCTCGACTTGTCCGCACTAAACACATATCTCATTGTACCAAAATTCAAGATGCTGACCCTACAGCAACTTCTTCCCATGTTGGGCAAGGAGTCTTGGCTGGTGACTCTAGATCTCAAGGAGGCATACCTGCATGTCCCTATACGACCAGATTGCAGAAGACACCTCAGATTTCTTGCAGGATCAGAGCATTATCAATTCTCAGCATTGCTCTTTGGCTTATCTACTGCGCCCAGAGTATTCACGAAATGCCTGGCATCAGTAATTGCACATTGCAGGCTTCAGGGAATTCAGATCTACCCTTACCTGGACGACTGCCTAATTAATACAAGCGGACAACAAGACAAAAATAATAAAGGATTTGGCCTATGTCATACAACTGTTACAAGCCTTGGGATACACAGTCAACATCCAGAAGTCAAGACTAGTGCCATCCCAAAGGATAACATTTCTGGGTGCAGAACTGGACACAATAACTCAGATGGCTTTTCTCACAGAAGAAAAACAAAAACAACTACCAGTCTACTTCATGGCTTTGACAAGACAAACTCAGCTTACTGCAAGGAAAGTCCTACAGGCCAAGGGTTACATGGCATCTTGCATAATCTTGATCCCGCATGCCAGGCTGCATATGGGAAAATTACAATGGTACCTAAGGAATGTATGGTCTCAACACAGGCACAGTCTAGAAACCATGATACCAATCATTACATGTCTGCAAAAAGAATTCCTGTGGTGGGCTCAGGCCTGCCAGATCAACAGAGGGTTGCCTTTCCACAAACCACAACCAAGGCAGACCATCACCACGGACGCCTCAGACCTAGGCTGGGGGGCACACATGGAAGACAAGTGTATCCAAGGCCTATGGTCTCACGACCAGCTGAATCTACACATAAATCTAAAGGAGATGCTGGCAGTGAAGCATGCTATCGAGGCATTCAAACCATTCCTCCAGCAAGGGCATCTGCTGATAAGGACAGACAATACCACAGTCATGTGGTACATCAACAAACAGGGAGGCACGCATTCCTACCCTCTATGCCGGATGGCAATGGACCTGTGGAACCTAGGCCTGAATCTCAACATTCAACTGCAGGCCAAATTCATACCAGGAAAAGAGAATTCACTAGCAGACAGCTTAAGCAGACCTACCACGGATGCTCACGAATGGATGCTGCATCCAGACAGCTTCAAAAACATAACAAAGAAATGGGGAATGCCAGAGATAGACCTGTTCGCCTCCCCACTCAACCACCAAGTGAAGAAATTCTGCTCAAGAGAATACCACCCACAAGCCTGGAGGGTGGACTCCCTTTCTTTCAGCTGGAAGGCCCTGACAGTTTATGCCTTTCCACCTCTCCCATTGATGTACAAAGTTCTACTGAAGATCAGGGAGGAACAGCCAAAGGTGATTCTGATAGCTCCAGACTGGCCAAGGCAGCATTGGTATCAGCTACTGAGAAGCATGTCTCGGACGAACTCATGGCCTCTACCTCTATGGCCTTTACTTCTAACGCAGAACAACTACAAGACCCTGCATCCAAACTTGAAAACGTTGCAGCTAACTGCCTGGAAAATTGCATAAAACAAAACCAAAATGTTTTATCTCAGACGGTCAAGGACATTATCCTGGAAGCTCGCAGACCCTCCACAAGAAAAACATACTCAGCTAAATGGAAGAGATTCCTCATTTGGAGTGCATCAAAGGGTACAAATGTCACACTTGCAAACCTATCACACATCCTAGAATACTTAGCAGAACTGTTCCACAATGGCCTGTCCTACTCTTCCATTAAGATACATGCTTCAGCAATTTCAGCAAAGTACAACATGGATCCTCCTATCTTCTCTCACCCTCTCCTCAGACAATTCTTAAGAGGGATCAAAAATGTAAAACCTCCAAGGAAACCACCTCTGCCTGCATGGGATCTCAATTTTGTGCTGGAAAAATTAACACTTCCCCCTTTTGAACCAGCGGCATCAGCAGACTTACAGTTCTTATCTTGGAAAACTGCCATCCTTCTAGCAATCACTTCAGCAAGAAGGGTATCCGAGTTACAGGCATTAATGGCAGTGCAACCTTTCCTTATCTTTCACCAGGATAGAGTGTCTCTGAGAACCAATCCTACTTTCATGCCAAAGGTTGTATCCAGGGTATCCTTGAACCAAGCTATTCATTTGCCTACGTTCTTCCCTAACCCACAAAACAGGGGGGAAAAACTATTGCACACCTTGGATGTACACAGACAACTACGCTACTATCTGGACAGAACTAAGACCAGCAGAAAAACTGACCAGCTTCTGGTAGCATATGCAACAGGAGTGCAAGGAAAAGCAATTTCCAAACAGACAATTTCAAAATGGATAGGAAATTGCATTTGATTCTGCTACTCTTTTCATGGAAAGACAACTCCTGAAAATATCAGGCCTCACTCCACAAGAGCCACAGCCACCACTACAGCTTTCCTACGAGGAGTGGCTACCAAAGACATTTTAGAAGCTGCTACATGGAGCTCTGTGCATACATTTGCCAAGCATTACAATCTTCCTTTATACTCCAGATCCCGAGCAGGTTTTGCAACTGCAGTTTTACAGGGGATCTTAACTACACCATCATTATCTTAGTGCCTCCTCCCCCAGTTTGGCTATGGTATTCTACCCATATGTTATGACTGCAGATGCATCCTTGAAGGACATAGTACAGTTTTGTACCTACCATAAATGTAGATGTCCGATAGGTATGCATCTGCAGTCAGGATTACCCACCCTGCTTCCCCTCTGTGGTATTCCTAGGGTGCTTACCCCTCTTTTAGCTAGCTGGGGGAATCTGTTATGGTGTATTTGTTTGTAAGTATATATGTATATATATATATTTGGTTTTCTACTGTTTGGAATTTTCTACATTTATCCAAATTTAGCCTTCCTAGAGGGCACCTGGCATCTGGGGCAAGAAACACTGAGGAAAATGGCGTTGGCTGATGCCTTTATACCCCAGAAGCTATGACGGGTGAAGTGCGACATCAGCCGAGGCCAGACCCAGACTTTGGAATCCGGCCGACCGAAGGGCTGCCTGAGGCAGGACAACCATATGTTATGACTGCAGATGCATACCTCTCGGACATCTACATTTATGGTAGGTACAAAACTGTACTTTCTTCGTGTTTCACTGTTGCAGTCATTACATTTGGGTAATCTGCTGGCAGGTTGCCCTCACTCGGCATGATTAACAAAGTCTCGGGTCCTGTGTCGGATGCTGTCCATTCTTCCATGACGTCAGGGGTATAAAACATGCAGCTGACGCCATTACATCAGTCTTTCTTGCCGAGCGGTGACCGAAGCAGAAGCAGTTCACAAGTGCCGGTCAGCCAACTCCTGAAATTTTCGTTTTCGAGTTTCAGAATCAAAGTCTTCAACTAAAAAGCTAAGTACCCCATTGGGGAAACTTTTTCTTGCTCCTTACCGATGTCAGTAAAAGTTAATTGCATTACTTGTGGGAAGCAAATACCTCATAAGGATTTCCATTTGTACTGTATTCCTTGCCTAGGCCCTGACCACGACGTACCTTGCTGTCGGTTTTGTGCTTTATTTAATCAGTGCACTATCCATCATCAGTACATTTTTGCTTCTAAATATTTTGGTTTTCAGTTTAATTATCCAGAAATGACATCAGTTAGCCATTCGACTACCGGAATACCGAAAAAACACCAAGAAAGAGAGACAGGCCGTTGAAGTCCAAAACTGCCGACGACGCTTCTCCTAAGCCAGTTCACCGGTACTCAGTGAGGCGCTTTCGCAGCCCCTGATACCAGCTATTTCTGATTTGCAGGCCTCTACTAAGACCCCTTCGGAGTCTGGTATGCCGCGAGATGCTTCACCTATGGAACCCACAGGTGTCTCTACCTTGGATGGGTCCGGAGCCGCTGTGCAGGCACTGGCTTCTGAGGGTGTATTCAGGCCTATAGATTTGTATATTAAACCGACACCACCTTCAATATTAAGGCTAAAATCTCAATCTAGGAATATTTAATTACTCTAATCAGGGGTAGTCAACCCCCCCCCCTTCTAAGAGGCCTAGGGCTGAACTTTACTATGAATCTTCTGAACAGGACTTTGTTTCTTCTGACTCTTCTAATGAACAGGATTTGTCCATGTCTACTTATGAGGACTCTGATGCAGAGGATTCCATTCCTTCTGCTTCTCCCCCTGAGGATTTTTCTTTTTGGGAAACTTTACATACCTTAAGGGAGCATTTCCACTGGGAAAGTCAGAATTTTTCTGAATCCAAAAAGAGGCTTAGGGATTTCCTTGTTCCTCAGCATAGGCCTTTGGCTATAGCTCCTGTACTAGAAATTGTTGATGTGTGTTCAGAATCCAGTATGGCCCCCTGATTCCCTGCCTCCGGCCCCTTGTAAGCCAGACAGATACTACAGGGTTCCTGACTCCCACAAATTCCTTTTAAAAAATCCTGTTGCAGACCCTGAAACCATTTCTTAGGGGCCCAAGGGCATTAAGGCTTCTACTGCTAAAAATCGTACCCCTTCGGATAGAGACTCCAGGGCGCTGGATAGATGGGATAAAAAGGTTTATACTTCTGCAACCTTGGCAATCAGGGCTTTAAACTGTCAATTCCATATGCTAAAATATCAACAGCATATCATGGGACTGCTTAAACAGAAAATTATGTTGATTTCTGACTGTGTGGAAAATAAGGATTTTACAGGATTTATTGCGTTCAGCTGAACAAGTTGGTAAACATACTTTGCAATGTGGTTTTGATTCTTTGGAGGCCTCTTGCAGGGCTGCTGTTACTGGGTCTGTGCTTAGAAGGCATGCTTGGCTTAAGGAGCAAACTCTGCCTGGTCAAGTTAAAGCAAAACTGTTGGATGCTCCTCTGCAGCAGGACCGACTGGTAATAAGGCTGAAGAAGTTCTAAAGAAAGATGGAAGATAAAAGCTAAATCTATGCAAACTGTGAAAGATTTCATACAGGTACAACCTCCAAGATTTAGTAGGCACTGACCTACTAAGATCTGGTCCTTTCCAGTTCCTTCCAGAGCCACTCAAGCCAAACCCAGACATTCCAAAAGCACCAGGTTTCAGTCCCAAGGGACTTTCAGAAGTAAGCAATGGGGTGCCTCCACTTCCAAATCTGGAAACAACAAGACACCTCCATATGGTAAACAGTCTCATTGAGTTTCCTTTAAAATTACCAAGCACTTACCTCTTAGCCGCCCTTTTTGGGGGGAAAACTGGCTCTTCATGCAAAAAACTGGCAACTTATAACTCAGGACAAATGGGTTTTTAAATATAGTGTCCCAGGGATACAGATTTCATTTCCACACGTTGCCAACTCCAAACAGATAGCCAGACCTGCCCCCAAATCAGTGGGCAGAGGCTCAGAAACAAGTACTTTCCCTCCTAAACATGTGGGCAATTCAACTAATACCAGAAGAGAAAAAGGGACAAGATTTCTATTCCAGACTTTATGGCGTCGAATTCTGGACCTGTCTACTCTAAACACCTTTCTGGACATTCCAAAATTCAAGATGCTGACTCTTCACCAGTTACTTCCTATGCTAGGCAAAGATGCCTGGTTGGCAACTCTAGATTTAAGAGGCTTACCTGTATATCTCAATCAGGGAATCTTGCAAGAAGATACCTTCGCTTCAAAGCAGGCTATTTGCATTATCAGTTCTCTGCACTGCCCTTTGGCTTTTCTACTGCGCCCAGGGTATTAAAGTGCCTGGCTCCAGTAATTGCATTTTGCAGGCAAAAAAAATATTCAAATATATCCATAACTGGATGATTGTCTAATTCAGGCAGAAAACAAGGCCATTCTTCTAAAACATTTGGCGTTTGTAAAAAAGGGTTCTAACTTGTCTAGGGTACACCATAAACGAAAAGAAATCACAACTGGTACCCTCTCAAAAAATTACATTTTTGGGTGCAAGCTTGAATACAAAGTGCCCAGATGGCTTTCATTATGTCAGAAAAGCAAATTCATTTGGTGACTTACTTCTAACAGGTGGCCACAAAAACCCTGCTATCTGCAAGACAAAATACTGCAAGCCTTGGGGTTTATGGCCTCCTGCATTCTTCTAATTCCATATGCAAGACTGCACATGAGGAAACGTCAGTGGTACTTAAAAGGTTTATGGAGTCAACGTTGTCACAGCCTGGAAACAATGATTCCCATCATACCTTGCCTGCAACTAGAGTTCCTATGGTGGGCAGAGACCTGCCACCAAAACAAGGGACTGCCATTCACACCACCCCTTGCCGCCCAAACCCTGACTACAGATGCATCAGACTATGCATTGGGGGCTCATATGGCAGGGAAGTGCATTCAGGGCAAATGGTGCCCAAATCAAATGCACCTTTATATCAATCAAAAAGAAGTGCTAGCTGTACAGAATGCACTGACAGCCTTCAAGGACTACCTTCACCAAGGACAACTAATGGTAAAGATGGACAGCACCACAGTTATGTGGTACATAAGCGGGGGGGGGGGTACACATTCCTTCCCCCTCTGCAGACTAGCCATGGTATTGTGGATCACGGCCTTGAGCTATCAAGTACAACTACAAGCTCAATTCCTGCCAGGAAAGCCGAATATTTTGGCAGACGAACTAAGCAAAAATCTCATGGACCCACACAAATGGAAACTGGAACCACAGATTTTAAACATGTTGACACGCAAATGGGGGAGCCCAGACATAGATCTTTTTGCCTCACCCCAGAACTATCAGTTGGACAAATTTTGCACAAGAACTCCTCACAAAAAAACATGGAAAGTGGATGCACTGTCCATCAGCTGGGAAAGCCTAACAGTCTATGAGTTTTCCCCCCACTGCCTCTGCTCTCCAAAGTTCTACTAAAAGTCAAACAGGACAAACCAAAAATGATTTTGATTGCTCCAGACTGGCCTCGCCAACATTGGTACCCACTCCTATGCAGTATGTCACTAATTTCCCCATGGCACCTACCTCAAACACCTTCATTACTGTCTCAGCAGAACAACCAAATTCTGCACTCTCAGCTCCAAACTGTGAATCTTGCTGCTTGGCTAATCACTTAAATTCCCCCTTGGCATCCCTCAGCAAACCTGTGATGGATGTCATTTTGAAGGCAAGAAGACCTAGTACTAGAAAATCTTATGCTGACAAATTGAAAATATTCTGTGCATGGAATCAATCTCTAGGGATGAGCACAGCACTGCCCAATTTACCACAGAGTTTGCAATACTTAACTGAGATGCTTCATAAGGGCCTGTCTTTTTCTTCCATAAAAATCCATGCCTCAGCCATTTCAGCTCATTACAACACAGAACCATCCCTTCTCTCATCCTCTGCTAAAGCAGTATCTCAGAGGGGACAAAAACTTGAGGCCACCCAGGAGAGCTCCACCCCCTGCCTGGGACCTTAACTTTGTATTGGAGAAACTCATTCTACCTTTTTTCGAGCCAGCTGCTACTGCAGACTTAAAAATTTCTTTGCTAAAAGGAAGGCTGTTTTCCAGGAATCACTTCGGCTAGAAGGATTTCTGAATTGCAGGCCTTTATGGCAGTGGAGCCTTTCATCATCTTTCATGTGGACAGGGTGTCACTCAGGACCCAACCCATCCTTCATGCCCAAGGTGGTATCCAGTGTGGATCTTTATCAGTCCATTCATTTGCCAACTTTCTTTCCCAATCCACAGAATAAGGTGGAGCTGATTCTGCATTCATTGAGCTATCAAGTACAACTACAAGCTCAGTTCCTTCTTTCCTTTAGAAGGGACATATTGGTACTTTTTTTCTCCACTAGTGGGGTCCTGCCACCAGCATGGCCTCCTAGTCTGGGGGCTCCTGACTGGTTAGGGCAAGAAAAACTGATGTAATGGTGTCAGCTGCCTTCCTTTATACCCCTGATGACCTGATGTCAGTCTTCAAGTGACAGCAGCCAACGCAGAAATACTAAGTCTCTGGTATTCAGGCCAGCCAAGGGCTACTCCAGCAGGGATAACCCAAATGTGATGACTGCAACAGTAAAGACACTCGAACATCTACATTTATGGTAAGTGTACACAACTGTACTTTCTTTAGCATTCTGTCCATTGAGGTTATCTGTGTAGTAGCCACTTATCAGTAATGCTTTCATCAAAACTAGTGCCCTCTCAAGAGAATATTCCTGGGTGCAAGCCTAAATACAACTGCCCAGATGGCTTATCTCGCGCCAGACAAACAAAAGCAACTGACCACTTACTTCAAGAATTTGGCAACAAAAACCCACTTAACTGCAAGGAAAATCCTGCAGGCCTTGGGTTTCATGGCATCCTGCATTCTACTAATTCCATATGCCAGACTGCATATGAGGAAACTACATTCTGGTGTATTGCTGTTTGGAGGGGTAGTGCGGGAGGGACTCTTTCTGAATATCATCATCCAATGTTCGTGTTTCACTGTTGCAGTCATTACTCTTGGGTTATCCTGCTGGCAGGCTACCCGCAGTCGGCCAGAATTCCAAAGTGTAGGTCCGGCGTCAGTTGCTGTCGCCTCTTCCCTGACGTCAGTGCGCCAGGGGTATAAAAGATGCAGCCAACGCCATTTTCTTCAGTCTTTCTTGCCACGTGGTGCCCAAAGCAAAAGCAGTTCGCAAGTGCCGGTCGGCCGACTCCTGCGAATTTCATAACCGAAGTCTTCATTAAAGCTAAGTACCCCGTTGGGGAAACTTTTTTCTTGCTCCAGACCGATGTCAGAAAAAGTTAACAATTGTATTTCTTGTGGGAAGCAAGTACCTCATAATGATTTTCACTCTTACTGTATTCCTTGCCTAGGCCCTGATCACAATGTTGCTAGCTGTCGGTTTTGTGCTAGATTTAACCAACGCACTATCAAGCGTCTGTTCGATTTTGCATTTCATTACTTTGACCGAAGATTTAATTATATAATGCCGTCAGACCAGCCGACAACCAGAGTTTACAAAAAATGCAAGGAAAAGGATAGGCATCCGAGGTCCAAAACCAACAAAGCCTCTGCTAGGCCAGTCGCCGGTTCTCAGTGAGGCACCTTTGCAGCCCCTGGCGCCCGCTACCTCAGAGCCGCAGGCCACTTCCGACTCCCACGTGGAGCCGACTGGGCCTCTGGATACTCAAGGTATTGGACACTCGGAAATCATTCCCTCAGATGGGTCCGGAGCCGCTGAGCAGGCATTGGCTTCTGAGGGTGTTTTCAGACCTACACAAATATATATTAAGCCATCTTCAGCTTCAAAGACCAAGACTAAAGCAGCTCTAAAGGCAAAGAAACAAGTACAGCATTCTCCTACTCGGACTTCCATGTCTAAAAAACAGATGCTCAAAATGGCCGAAGACCTAATTACTTTGATCAGGGGCTCCCATCCCCCTCCTGATAAAGAGGCCTAGGCAAGAGACAGAGTATGATTCTTCTGATCAGGTTTCTATTTCCTCTGATTCCTCTTCTGAACAGGACTACTCCATGCTTCCCTATGAGGATTCTGATGCTGAAGAATCCATCCCTTCAGCCTCTCCTCCTGAGGATTATTCTTTTGGGGAAACCCTGCATACCATGAGGGAACATTTCCACTGGGAGAGCCAAGATTATTCTGAATCTAAGAAAAGGCTCAGAGACTTTCTGCTACTTCCTCAGCACAGGCCCCTTGCTATTCCACCTGTTCTAGACATTGTAGATGATGTATTTTCAGAGTCCGGCCTGTCCCCTGACTCTTTACCCCCCTGCACCTGCTAAGCCAGACAGATACTACAGGGTCCCAGATTCTCATAAATTCCTGTATAAAAACCCCACTGCTGACCCAGAAACTATATCTCAGGGTCCCAAAGGGGTTAAAGCTTCCACTGCGAAAAATCCTGTCCCCTCTGATAGGGATTCTAGGGCTCTAGACAGATGGGGGAAAAAGTCTATACTTCTGCTACCCTGGCTGTAAGGGCTTTAAATTGTCAGTTTCATATGCTTAAATATCAGCAATATGTAACGTCACTGCTCAAACCGAAATTGTTGACAAATACTGAATGTTCAGAGAACGAGGAATTGCAGGATTTATTGCATACAGCTGAACAAGTGGGAAAGCATACTTTGCAATGTGGTTATGATTCACTGGGGGACTTGCAGGGCCGCTGTTACAGGTTCTGTTGTTAGAAGGCATGCTTGGTTAAAGGAACAGAATCTGCCTGATCATGTTAAAGCAAAATTATTAGATGCACCATTACAGCATGATACCTTGTTTGGTACTAAAGCAGAAGAGGTGTTGAAAAAAAATGGAGGATAAAGCAAAATCCATGCAGACAGTCAAGGATTTCTTACAGTTACAGCCACCCAGGTTTAGCAGAAACTGACCTAAAAATTTGTCCTTTCCAGTGTCAGACAGACCACAAAGAGGCAGGTACAGGTGTCCCAGAGGCAGATCTCAGCCCCAAGGCTCATACAGGCCTAAACAATGGGGGTGCTCCTACCTCCAAAAGCAGAGAAGACAAATCACAACCTTACAGGAAACAGTCCCAATGACTTTGCCCTACCAGATCCAAGCACTTTTCTTTTGGCAGCCTCCTTAGGGGGAAAACTAGCACTTTTTTCATCAAATTGGCAAAAGATTACCCAGGACAAATGGGTCCTGAACATAATGTCACAAGGCTACAGGTTCCATTTTTCACACTCTACCAAGGTCAAAAGGTATGCCAGACCTGCCACACAATCAATGGGCAGAGGCACAAAAACAAATTACAGCCCTCATGGACGTGGGGGCCATTCAGGAAGTACCACAACAAGAGCAGGGGCAAGGATTTTACTCCAGACTTTTCCTAGTACCCAGAAAGGACAAAACCTGGAGACCAATACTGGACCTGTCCTATACTAAATACGTTTCTGGAAGTCCCAAAATTCAAGATGTTGACTCTACAGCAGCTACAGCCTATGCTGGGCAAGAAGGCTTGGCTCGTAACTTTGGACCTAAAAGAGGCATACCTGCATGTCCCAATCAGACAATCTTGCAGAAGATACCTCAGATTCATAGCTGGCTCAATGCATTACCATTTCTCTCCACTGCCCTTTGGCTTATCTACTGCCCCCAGGGTCTTCACAAAATGCCTGGCACCAGTAATTGCATTTTGCAGACAAAAAGGAATTCAAATATATCCCTACTTGGACGACTGCCTAATTCAAGCAGAGAACAAAGACATTCTTCTAAAGCATCTGGCGTTTGTAAAAAAGATTACTAATTGGCCTAGGGTAAACAGTAAATGAAAAGAAATCAAAACTAGTGCCCTCTCAAGAGAATATTCCTGGGTGCAAGCCTAAATACAACTGCCCAGATGGCTTATCTCACGCCAGACAAACAAAAGCAACTGACCACTTACTTCAAGAATTTGGCAACAAAAACCCACTTAACTGCAAGGAAAATCCTGCAGGCCTCGGGTTTCATGGCATCCTGCATTCTACTAATTCCATATACCAGACTGCATATGAGGAAACTACAATGGTATCTAAAAAGTGTTTGGACTCAGCATTGTCACAGCCTGGAGACAGTAATTGCACTCATTCCCTGCCTGCAACAGGAGTTTCGATGGCGGGCAGAAGACTGTCACCACACTAATGGTCTGCCATTCAGTTTACTCACAGCCAGACAGACACTGACAAACGGATGCATCAGATTATGCCTGGGGGGCCCATATGGCAGGAAAATGTATTCAGGACACATAGCCTGCAAACCAGATGCATCTTCATATCAATCAAAAAGAGATGCTAGCTGTTCAAAATGCCCTGACAGCTTTCAAGGACCTGCTTCATCCAGGACAGTTACTGATAAAGACAGACAACACTACGGTCATGTGGTACATAAACAAGCAGGGAGGTACACATTCCTACCCCCTCTGCAGACAAACAGTGACCTTATGGGACACAGCATTGGCTTTTTAAGTTCACCTGCAAGCACAATTCCTGCCAGGAAAAACAAATACTCTGGCAGACAAACTAAGCAGAAACCTCATGGATCCCCACGAATGGAAACTGGATCCACAAATCTTCAGAGTGATAATAAGGAAATGGGGATGCCCAGACATAGATCTATTTGCCTCCCCTCACAACTGCCAATTGCAGAGATTTTGCACAAGGATTTATCACAAACAAGCTTGGAAAGTGGACGCCCTGTCCTTCAGCTGGAAAAAATCTAACATTATATGCTTTTCCCCATCTGCCTCTCCTTCCCAGATTAGAGAAGCCTAGAATGATACTGATTGCACCAGACTGGCCATGCCAGCACTGGTACCCAATCCTAAAGAGCTTGTCTCAAGGTCCAGCATGGATACTGCCTCAAACTTCTCACCTGCTGACCCAACAAAACAATCAGATCCTGCACAGCCAACTCAGGACCTTAAATCTGGCAGCATGGCGAATAATGTAGCCATTCAGAACACTCATCTTTCAAAAGCCGTTATGGATGTCATCTTGGAGGCCAGGAGGCCCAATACCAGAAAATCTTATGCAGAAAAATGGAAGAGATTCTGTGCTTGGAACCAGGAAAAAGGCATTGACACATGTGTACCAAATATCCCTCAGATTTTTCAATACCTAACTGAGATGCTAAACAAAGGCCTTTCTTTCTCATCTGTTAAGATTCATGCCTCTGCCATTTCTGCCCATTACAATACGGAACCACCTATCTTTTCTCATCCTTTAATAAGGCAGTACCTCAGAGGGGCCAAAAACATTAGGCCTCCAAGGAGAGCACCAATTCCGGCCTGGGACCTCAATTATGTTTTGGGAAAAACTCGCACTGCCTCCTTTCGAGCCAGCATCAACAGCAGATATAAAATTCTTATCCTGGAAAACAGCTGTGCTCCTAGCAATAACTTCTGCAAGGCGAGTCTTGGAGTTACAAGCACTCATGGCTGTGGAACCTTTCATCATTTTTCATGCAGACAGGGTTTCTCTGAGGACAAACCCTGCATTTATGCCTAAGGTGGTGTCCAGTGTGGCCCTCAACCAAACCATTCACTTGCCAACCTTTTATCCTAAGCCACAGAACAAGGGTGAGAAAATTCTGCATTCTTTGGACATACACAAGCAGTTACGATTCTACTATGACAGAACTAAAGCTTTCAGAAAGACTGAGCAACTTTTAGTGTCATATGCTGCAGGATCACAAGGAAAGGCTATCTCAAAACAGACCATTTCAAAATGGATAGGCCATTGCATCCGTTTCTGCTATTTTCACCATGGCAAATCAGTGCCTAAGGGCATTAGGCTGCATTCCACCAGAGCAGCAGCCACTTCAGCAGCCTTCCTCAGAGGAGTACCAACCAAAGATATCTTACAGGCTGCAACTTGGAGTTCAGTGCACACCTTCACTAAGCACTACCACTTGCCTCTTTACTTGAAGTCCAGAGCAGGCTTTGCCACTGCAGTTCTGCAGGGCCTCATAGCCTCTCTTAATCCTATTTAGCCCAGCCACCCTTCCTCAGCTTTGGGATTCAACCCAAGAGTAATACAGTGAAACACGATGAACATAGTACAGTTGTGTACCTACTATAAAAGTAGATGTTCGAGTGTATTCACTGTTGCAGTCCAGGTTAGCCACCCACCCATCCCCCTTTTCTTTGCTGGGACTTATCTGCACTTCTCTATCCTATACAACCTATTTGGTGTATTTGCTTGTAGATGAAGGACATGTTGTTTTTGTGCATGCATTTTTATTGGCATATTTTTCAGCCTTCCAATTTGGGGGCACCTGACATCTGGGGCAAGAAAAACTGAAGAAAATGGTGTTGGCTGCATCTTTTATACCCCTGGCGCACTGACGTCAGGGAAGAGGAGACAGCAACCGACGCCGGACCTAAACTTTGGAATTCTGGCCGACTGTGGGTAGCCTGCCAGCAGGATAACCCAAGAGTAATGACTGCAACAGTAAATACACTCGAACATCTACATTTATGGTAGGTACACAACTGTACTTTTTTTTGATACCTTTCACCAGTTGTTTTTCAATTCTGAGTTCGTTGATATTCATTTAGGAGTACCCCTATTACTACAGATCTCTGTCATATAATTGAAGTTAAACAGTGAGGCCAAATGGTCAATGCTTTGAAATGTCAAAACTTTAAAAAAAAAAAAAAAATGTCATTCTGAAATGTCAACTGTGACACAGGGCCATCACTACATATGGCCCTTGACATAAGGTATAATTTTAGCAACAAGAGCCTTCTACAATGTTAGTGCCTTAATCCCTTCTTCCATTAAGCTTGACTTTGAATTATTTTATTTTTTGTTCTGCATGATCCACATGAGCCTTTTTCAGGCTCAGCTTGTGAGCACTGTCTGGTTAAGCGACTTGCTGAATCACACAGCAGGCAAATGGAAGATGAGAAAAATCAAACTTTGGACCATATCTCACATCACAGTGTTAATCCTCTGTGCTAACTGCCCTGCTGCTGCCAGAGTGGTTGCCTCCTGTAAATAACAAGCATCCTTATTTTGCATCTAATGTTGGTAGAACTTCAGCAATAGATTTAGTATCTCCTGCTGCTGCTGCCATTAGGACCCATCAGCAGACAGCATTTTCTCAAGCTGGCAAGTCTCTCCCTCACTGCCCTGCAAAACCCATCTTCTTGCTTTCCATTTCTTTCCCCAGTACAAAAACGGCTGGCAGAATGGAGTAGACCAAGGCTGCATTTTTTGTCCGATTTTAAGAGCAGATTTTCCTGCATCACTGACATCGATTGGTAGAGGTAGTTATTTGATAGCTGCTTTCCTCAGGTATGCAAACTTCCATTTTTTTTACCATCTTTCAGCTAAGTTTTGTGAAATGTATCAGGCCTACTATAGTAAAGTGTGCCGGATAAGCAGAGTCCTCCTGTTGATAGGGGAACTTGCAGCTTATTTGTTTAGACCAGACCTACAACATCTGCAGCTCTAAAAGCACTGGAAGTTTAATTGATCTCTCAGAAGCTTGTAGAACTTGAACAGTAGTCCAGACAGGATTGCTTTTTCACTTGTAACTCCCTGGGCCATTCCACTGACTATACCTTTCATTGTGAGCTCAAAAAGGCACACAAACCTTCCAAGCATTCTAAACACAGTAAATCAAACATTATTAGGGAGTGCAGAACCGCACCTGATCTTAGCCAAACGCCTGACCACGCTTAAAGTGATGTCATCATCTGGAGATACACAAGTCAATATTCCCTCCATTTTAGTTGTGGAACCCACTACCACAGTTGGGGATGCTCCAGTAGATTGCTCAGATTACTATATCCTCTGCTTCAGTTTCTCCATTCATCCAGTCCTGGATTATGATTGAATTGAAAATTGCTTTGGCAGTTAAGACTTGAATGAAAATGCCTTCCAACGCCTCAAATACTGGTTTCCACAGCTAGAAATTGCTGTCTGATCTCCTTATGCATGCTTGGCACTACCCATTCTTCTATATGCCACCTTTCCTCTGTGTTTTGCCCCTCATGTTCTATGCTTTTAGTATTGGAAGTACCCTGTGCTCATCACTTTGGCAGTGAAGCACCCAATGTCATTCCCAACCCCCTCCCCCATTGTTATTGTCTAGCATCAGCACCACTGGCACCTATAAAGACCACCTATTGTCAGTCCATTCCCTGTCACCTGCATGCATTGACTTTCCTGTGCTTGCTGAGCAGGTGTCACATGCATTATCA
Source organism: Protopterus annectens (assembly GCF_019279795.1). Classification (NCBI taxonomy): domain Eukaryota; kingdom Metazoa; phylum Chordata; order Ceratodontiformes; family Protopteridae; genus Protopterus; species Protopterus annectens. The sequence continues at coordinate 1,275,408,672 of NC_056728.1, forward strand.
GAGGTGCATGTACTGACTTTCGGCTCACAGGCCCAGATGTTCAGCATAATGACAGTGAGTGGCTCAGAATATGTAACTTCCTACTCCTTTCAGTATCCTAACGGTACATTTCTTAGCTAGTTGGGATCCCTAAGTAGGACTACTGTAGTACCTGCCCCCAAGAATATCAGCTAGTTCATCCAACATGGAGCCAAAAAAAGTGGGAGGGTTTGACATAATGGTGACGTTCTTTGTCTCGTACAAGGTGCAAAGTTTGGTATTAACCAAAAAGATCCACACATCCAGAGATAATGCAGTTGATATTGTCTCATTCAGCCTACTTACCGTCTCAGTAGACTATCAGAAAACTGGTAGACAAAATTAACTCCAGATAAACTACCTGGAGAATATCTGCGCACTGCAGCCGAGTCATTTTGCATATCCTATTGCAGTACTCATAAACATGTCTACAGAAGAAAATTTGTATGCACATTTTCATGAAAAAAATTATTATCCCTCTTCACAAAAGTGGAACCTTATTTAACTTGTCAGATTACAGACATAGTCATTTTTTCACCTTTCTCTAAAATTCGTGAAAAATGTATACATTGTAATTTTTAGTCACTTTGGTTTCTCCCACTCAACTTAGACTTCATAAAAGACGTAATACATAAACTTCATTTTTTGGGGTTTAAATATTAATCGTCAGTAATAACAAGGAAAATGGTCAGTTTGTTGCTTCTCTCTCTCTCTATCCCTTAGAAAAAGCTTTTGAAACCAGCCCACATCAGTCATTCCTAACAAGACTAGCCAGTCTGGATATTGGTAAAAAAACAGTCTGCTGGTTTAAAAGTTTAACTACATGGAAAATCCTAGTGTATACTGGCAACATACATTTCTGTTGATCAGCCTGTTACAATGGGTTTACCTCTAGGAACCATCCTGGGTCCACTGTTTAAAACAGCCGTCAGTGACATATAAAATCCAACCAATGCTTCATTAGTACAATATGCAGATAACTAAGCCAAAACCTTAAGCCAGCTTAAAACTATTGCTTAAAAGCCCTTCATAATACTAAAAAATACAAAATCATCTACTACTAAATGCTAAATGTTAAAAAAAATTTGAATCTGTATGCCTAGAAACACGTTGATTTCAAAATCACACTAACCTCAGGGGGGGTATTTGGCCAAAACCAGGGACCCCTCGGTGCTTCCAGAGAATCCATTGAGGATTGCAGCAGACTACTGGCAGCCCAACCTTCCTGCATTCCGCTCAGTGGTTTGCCATTGCAGCAGACTCGAAGGAGATAATAAACCAGGGCTATTGTTTGGTCTTCTCTGCTCTTTTTTCCACACCAACATCCCCTGACTGGCACACCCCTCAATTAAAATGTTGTCAGCTGCCTGGAATGAAGAATCATCCAGGAAATTGTGGAGCCCATTCTGACATCTATTCCATTTTTTGCCAAAGATGACCAGGAACCTCAGGCTAATCTTAGACTTGAGTAACTAAAACAACTACATCTTGAAAAAGTTTGTGTGCGCTCACCTTTCATTTATTCTTCCTTTGTTTATGTAGAGATGTTCTGTTTAGCTCTTCGAAATGTTTTCTATATGTCAAGTTAGAGGAACAGTCCAGAACATTCCTACAAACTTTGCTTTACGTACCAGTCCACTCTTGGTTCTGAATGCTCTCATCTGATCTCACGAAAGCCCCCAGAATCTATAAATATATATATATATATATATATATATGTTCTGGCTCATCTCTAGGTATGAGGATCCAGATTATTAGCCTAACTGTACATTTGGCATCTAGTGGCCCATTCCTGTTGTCCACCGCTCGACCCCCCACACACTTTTTTTTTTTCTTCACGCACAGTATTTGAAATCCAGCAGACTAGAAAGGATATTTACGTCTTCTACATACGTACTTGTTCTAAAGCCTCCTGTTCCACTTTTGGTTAACCAGGAGAAAGCTCTCTAAAATAATTTCATCATGGGGGCTCTTCCCCTTTAACTGGCTTTTGCAGAATTGTGTAGAAATTTCTCAGACTCAAAGGCATTGTACAAAGCTTTCTTTGATACATGAATATGAAGTATCACTCAAACATTTAGTACAAAACCTTTAGTTACTTGTAGCTCCTAAGAGTTGATCTGGTAGCCCCCTCATTCCCCAGATGATATACTCAAGTTGTATGTCTTTTTGACATAATTGGTTATCTCTTCTGCATTTCTAGCAGCTGCAACAAAAGTCTGTTGGAGTGTTCACATTTTCTGTTTATTCCTTATGGCATCTGATATAACCACTTACTGCATTGTAGCTGGACTACCAGAAATATGTTCAGCCTACCTGTGTTACCTCTACAGCATCTCTTCATTCCAACACTTCCTTAACCTCATAGTCCAAAATATACTGTGTATTAGATGTCATACAGTTGAGTCATTTTCACTCATTATATTTATACTAATCCTTGCACAACCACCATCTTCAAATCGATATACGAACTACAGAAGTGATCTTTGTTGTCCATTCCTCATCTCTTATCTTTCAGGAAATGCCACAGTATAGTAACCTTCAGAGAAAGAGTAGGTGGATGTCTCTGTTAGCTTAGCCAAATTATCCCTAGGAAGTATAACTACCACTTCCTCAGGTCACCCTCGAGAACAGAACTTTGGCCTAGTGGGACCGATCTCTTCAATGACAATAATAACTTTCAGCTACCCTCCTAAGCCCTGGATTCAGCCAGGCTTGTCAGCTAAAGCTGAGTGAACTTCATAGCTTGCCCTGTGCTTCTTGAGCCTAAAGGGTTAGGCATGATACTGGGCATGCATGCACTGTTGTATTTATATTGGGAGATAATGTGGGAGTGTAGGAGCACATCCTGATGCACTGCCCTGCATAGACCTATCATGACTCCTTGCTGTTTGTCAGGTGTGTTTCCTTTTGTGCTGTGCACCCAGCAATGAACTAACTTTTTTATGTTGGGTGAGTACAGGCCACCACTTCTGGTGGTAATGGTGAAGAGTTGTTTCTGTTTCTTTCTGAACCCCATTGGGTGGATAATATGAGAGTACTGAAGTCCTTGTTTCAGAAATAGTTAATAAAAGGGTTGGGAGAGTGGCCTAATGGTTAAGGTGTTTGCCTTACAAACACAAAGTGCAGGGTTTGAGTCTCACAAGGGATAATTAGCTAGGCTTACAAGGGCCTTACACAGCAGTTAGCCTAGTACTTATTTCCTTCTCTCTTATACCTTCCTTTTGGGTTATCTTTTTGAAGAGAAGCTCAGCCTTCTGAAGTCCTCTTTGGAGTGGCTTGTAGCTCCTCCCAAGAAATGGCTGAATCATTTGAGGAGAAGAGTAAAGACTCTTTCTTTCTTTCCAGAGATTATTCCTAAAGCCTTACATTTTGTTGCTCAGAAGCATCCACGTTCAATTTTTTCTTCCAAAGAAGGCTGATTGTCCTGTAAAAGCCATTGTCAGAGTGGTATGACATTGTTATTAAACTTCTTTGAGCAGATCATTGTGTGTAACCTTGGCTAAACAGCATAAGGATTTTATTTTTTAATTTTATTACCCGAGTAGTATATTAATCTACAAAGAACCCATTCCAGGCATAACCCTGGCTCCTAAAGGAACACAAGCAATATAAATATTAGTAAAGATAAGAAAAAAATAGAGTGAATGGTAAAGCAAAATGTTAATTATGCAGTAATGTTTTAGCAAGACATTATTCTGATGCAATTTTATGTATTAGCATTTGGGAATAAAACTGTAAATGCAATGGAAAAGCATGACATAAATAACATTTTGGTGAGACCCTGGCGCCTTTCTACCTTTTCTAGTAGATGAGGACTTCATAGCTTTAGAAATGGTGGAGATGAGGGTGTTTTCCTTTACCTCTTAGGTTTTGGGGTCTTTAATTCTTTCCATGTCTCTCTAGTGGACAAGGCAGTAGAGAAGCTGACACTTGAGATCAGGAATAATTGGAAAAGCATTTATTGACATCATCAGTGAGTTTTTATATAGTGCGATTTACTTTTGATTTAATGATACTGTAGCAAGGGAAGTAACATCACCTGGAATGTGGGAATATGTCTGGACCAGATGTCATGACTCGGGTTATTGTCACTTTGTACTGAAAGGTTGTTCTGTGTGCCACTGCTGTTCAGGCAGTCTTCACAGGACCATACAGAAAGCATGCAGAAGAGAAAACAAACACTGACTGCCATGGAAGGTCTCTATGATACTTCTGGTCTCCTCTTCTAAACAAGGTCATTTCCATTTCCCCAGAAGCAGCTCAAAAAAATTACCAAGTGTTAAGTTGATTTACCTTCCCACCTAGCCAAGTGTGTTCTGAGGCAGCCATCTTAGTGCCTGTTGCAACATTCTTGGTTGCCCTTCTGGACTGCAAATGGACCTTTTGTCAGCATTTGCTCAGCATAAAGAACTTTGGAGAGAATGAGCTGATCTGAATTTGGTCTAAAACAGCCACATCTTGGAGTTCTTATTTTCTCCCCATCAAGAATGTCAGTCCGTCTCTGTGCAGCTCCTGGAACAAGTCCAGGCTGTACTTCTCACTTGTGTTATAGAGGCTTTTCTTCCTTTGAAAAGAAGAAGATGCTGCATTCCCATTCTGTCTTTCTGAAGGAGGCAGGAGCATTTCGTTTGGACAGTATAGAGTAAGAGGCAGAGTTCATAGGTTTGTACTAGGCTATCGGCCCTAGGACCTATACAAGCCTAGCCATAACAATTCCCTGGATATTTCTTCCCACAATATTTACTTCCCTGGACCCCTGTCTAGCAGGGCGACTGACGTGATCCCTGGGGTGAATTTACCATCTCCCATCCGATCGTCAAGGTTCCTTTTGAGGAGGTGCTCTGCTTGACATGTACGGCAGTCTATTCCAGAGTATGGGGAGTCTCTGGGTCAGGAACCTATCTCTCCAGCATGTTTTGTTCATTGTAATGACAAGGTTTAGATCCCTGGAGTGTGTGGCTCTGAGGGATTGCAATTTCTTTAAGTGGAGCATGTCCAACAGCTCCGGGTTTGACATGGCCCTGTATGTTAAGCAGAGATTGCCTCTGAGTAGACGATATGCCACAGAGTATAGCTGGAGTTTTTTTAGATGGTCAGCATAAGGCATCTGCTTTGGGCCTGTGATTCTTTTAGTGAGGTATTTCTGTGGCCTTTCCAGCTGTTGCAGATGTCTTGTGAGGTACATACCAAATGGGGTGTTGTATTCTATAATGGGTCTAATGAGGGATGAGTACAGTGGGACAATGACCTCCTTTTTTCTGGATGAAAAGCCCTTAGTGATGAGGTGTGACACACAGAAGGATTTCCTGACTGTTGTGGCAATGTGGTTATCGAAGGTGAGACCACTGTCCACCTGTGTCCCTAAATCTCTCATCACACTTTCAGTGTTGAGGTACTGCCGCCTATGTGGTAATTCATGGATACATGTTTTTTCCCAAAGGGGATAACTATACATTTCTTGGCATTAAGCTTGAACCCATGGCTCTGGCACCAAGCATCTGTTTCTGTAAGGCCCTTTTGTAGAATATCCACATCATTTGGGGATTCAGTAATGGCTCCGCGTTTGCAGTCATCTGTGAACTTTGTTAGCCAGAGTCCTTTAGTGTTGGCCTGTACTTCAGAGAAGTAGATACCAAACAAGAGCGATCCCAGGACTGAACCCTGAGGTATTCCACTTGTCTAGATCTGGAGTTGGAGTCGGCTACTTTTACAGTCTGGGTTCTGTCAGTAATCCAGTTGGCAACCCATCAAGTGACGTAGGAATTAGTAAGTTTATCTATGATTCCAGAGTGGGAGGTGGTGTCAAAGGCCTTGGCAAGGTCCAGATAGGCTGTGTGGACCGCCTTACCCTCATCCACAGCTCTGGAGACTGATTCGAAGAAGTCAATCAGATTCAGGAGACATCGGCCCTTCATGAACCCAAACTGGGTGGGGTCCATTTTTTGAAGGTTGCCAATGTCTTTGTTTATAAGTTCCACGATAATGCGTTCCATGCCCTTGCAGGTCAGGCTTGTCATACTGATGGGATGGTAGTTCCCAGGATCCAAGGTGGAGCCCCCCCTTGTGGAGTGGCATAACTGTAGCTGTGCGCCACTCAGTGGGCACGAAGCCTGAGGTGAGACTATGATTAAACATGACACTTGGGTGAGGTGCCAGTTCATTTTGTAGTTCATGTAGTACACAGCCCGGGATGCCGTCTGGTCCCATGGATGCTGTATTCTTAGCTTTGGAGAGTGCGATTTCTTCCTGTGTGGCCATGATTACAGGAATTTGGTGATCTTTTGGTATTGAGATGGGCCCTTTAGGGGGTGAAGTTTGCACAAAATCGATCTGATAGTATATTGGCAATATCCTTGGGATCAGTATATTTAATGCCATTCTGTTGTAACTCAGAGCAGATATGAGCATTACCATTTAGATTCTTGACATAACAATAGAATGCCTTGTGGTTGTCTTTGGAATCTTTGGCAGTTTTATTTTCATAACTATCTTTGGAGTATTTTATGAGGGATCTCAAATTCTTACTGAGGCTGGTAAGGGAGTTTTTTGCATCCTGGGATTTTCTTCTTTTCTGCAACAGTTTCTTCCTTCTGTTGTATAGTTTGTTTATGGCAGGAGACCACCAGATTGGCTTCTTTTTTTGGAGGAGAGCGTCTTGGTTCTATTTGGGATGGCACGATTCATGCACGAGTGGATGTGCTTGTACAGTGCCTTCATGTAGGATTCGGCAGTCGAACTTTCAGCTTCCGTCTGCATGGGTGTCATGACGTTTGTCACTTCTGACTTGAGTAGCATGAAGTTGGCTTTGGAGAAGTTTTTTACGGAGGTTTCCTTACTGGGGTTGGGGGTGGGATGTGTATGCCAAGGGTGATTTGCTTATAGTCAAATCTGACCAATGAGGGAGTGACCACTGGCGTGGAGCATCTATCTCCCATGTTGCTAATGACCAGGTCTAGGATATTGGAGCCCCTGGTGGGACAATGGATTAGTTGATCCAGGGCATTGGAATTTATGAATTCCAAGAACCGTTGGGAAAAGGTGTTGGTACCTGTGTAGTTTTCCCAGTTAATGGCAGGGTAGTTAAAATCACCCAGTATTAGGGTGTTTGGTTGTATCTTAATATTTTCCAGTATGTTTAGAAAGGTATAGTGATAATGTTGGGGCATTGTGGGGGATCTGTAGCAAGCTACAATTTGGATTGCAGTCTTACCTAGTGTTAGTTGCACCTGGAGAATTTCAGATGCATTGTGTTGGGCTACTAGCCTGGAGGTGTGAATATCTTTGATGAGTATGGACACTCCTCCACCTTTAGTGTTTCGGTCTTGGTTTGGTGGCTGAAAAGTGTGTAAGAGTTGTGGCCTGATATTGCAGGGGTGCTCTCTGGAGCCTTGAACCAGGTCTCTGTTACTGCACAGATTTCGATATTCTACATTTTTAGGAGTGCCTCGAGAGAGTGCATTTTGAGATTTAGACTTCTAGCATTACCTTCAGATTTTGCATGCTTGTATCTGGTATGGTGGTGGTTATGTCCTTTGAACCTTGCCTAAAAAAGGCACTATAGGGGTGGCAAGAGCTTTAACCAGTAACCTGAATTGCAGGGGTGACTGGTGCAGACCATCTCTGGCAAAGCATCGTGGTTTGTCAATCATGTCATCCCAGGCAGACAGATACTGGATCCCCTTTGAATGACACCAGAAGATTTGCCAATTGTTGAAGTCAATCATTTTGTTCTTATACTGTGGTATCATTCTGGGCAAAGTCAGGATGCTACTCAGGGGTAGGGTCATACCTGCCTGGGCCACATGATCCGAGAGCTCTTCCATGTCTCTTCATGTAGTCCAGAGAGGTACGTCTCATATCATTCACTGCAACATGGACAATGACAGTCATATTTGTACTTTTTGTGGAGTGACTTGAGTGCATGCATTATGTGGCTGATCCTGGCACCCAGCAGGCAGCTGACTGTAATTTTCTCCTTTTTCAGCCTGGTGAGTGGGACATCAGTGTGCCTTACTATAGAATCACCTATGACTAAAGTGTTTAGTGTGTTGTCTTGCCTTAGGAGCTGTTGTTGAGTAACACACTGGTGTTGTGAGCTATGTGTCACTTTGGTTGTGACTGGTGTTTGTTTGCGTTTCATCTTCGGAGGTACTTGTTGCTTGGGCAGGTTAATGTTAAGGGCTTGCGTATATGTGGGTTTAGTGTTGCTGTGTGTGGGTTTAGAAGGGCTATGTGTTGCCTGAGGTGTGGTGCAGGTGTTAACCTTCTCCTCTTGACTGTCTAGCACAGTCTTGGCTGAAGAGAGCTTTGCTTCCAGTTTGGCTATGTAATTGCATCTCTCTCAGGTTGTAGTGTTGGGTGGTAGGAGGAGAGGGTTGTCTGTGTACATGAGACAGTTGCTGCATTGCCCCAGTATGCCCAGATTCACCAGGTGGACAGGAGAATTCACCGGAAGCTGACCCTTGGACATGCCTGTTTGGGAGCTTTTTTTTAAGTACAAGAGTTGTTTTCTCTTACCTTTGCAAGGTACTTTGCAATTATAGGCTGTTTAGTGCCTACGATTAATTTCACCTTATTAAGAAGGGAGTTGAGTCCTTGTGTCAGTTTAAGGCTTCCTAGTGCTTTCCAGCAGGTTCTAGAGCAAGTGCTAGTCACAGTGGCTCAGATGTTAGTGCTACTACTGAGAAACCAGCTAGTTCTAAGGGAAGATTTAAAGAGCAGACTTTCTGGCACCTGGAATAGTTTAACTGTAGCCCCGCTGTGCTGCACAATGCGGAAAATGCGCAAACACATGCGTTTTTAAGCCAGAAAGATGAAAGGGATAGAAATCAGCCCAAAAAGGGTAATAAAATTGCAATTTCAGAGCTGGAAACCCCTCCTCTAGTGTTAGATGGGAAGTACGATGCTCACTACTCCCACTGGTAAGCAGTAGGACTTCCCTTTACCACAGCAAGGTCTATATAGCTCTGAACACAGAAAATAAAGTCCTGAAACCAGCAAAGCCTGGTATCTGGACTCTACTAGCTAGGAAAGGTGGGAAACGAGCAAATTAACCAATAAAAGCTAAAAACTGAGCCCAGTTCCATCAGTCTTCAATCAGTCAAGTTCTAACTGCACACTCCTGCCACTAGGGTGCAGGGGAACCTTCACTGAAAAAAGATGGCCTGGATTAGTGCTCACATTATACAAATAAAACTAGATTCAGCAGGTCTGAATCTAGTCTATGCTACAGCAAACAAGGCATACCAATTTCAGAAATAAGCATTTCAAATAAGCAGGCACAATAAGCCTTTAACCAGAAATTCCCAGCTCAGAAGGGCAGAGTCTAGCCTCTCCTCCCACAAGAGTGCAGACCACAAACCTTAACGTAAAATAACTGCCCTGAAGCCAAAGTGCTTAAACTAGAACAATACACTTTTAGAATAACAGACACTGGGCCTTCAATCAGCAATGCCCAACTTAGAGGGATGTCAGCTACCTGTCCTGCCACAACAGTGCAGACCACAAACCTTTATGTAAAACAACCAGTCTGAAGCCCAAGTGCTTAACCAAAAGCCTTAGAATAACAGTTACAATTTAATCAGGCTACTACCAAGCAGTGATAAATACAGCAGAATAAATACAATTGAGTACTTTTAAGAAGAGTCAAAACAAAATAATGTAGTAAAGTAGGAAGAAACACAAATACAGTAAAAGCAAATGAATAAAGTGCAAAACATTTTTTTTTCATGGACCTGGTGAAAACTCTGCATGGAACATTGAATCTCCTAAATTCAGAGAATAACCTGATCCATGGAATAGGATAATTGTGCATGTTTTCCAAGACTAATTACATTATAAGTTGGATTTTAGCTACAGAAAAGCTTATACTTGCAGCTTCAGGAACTGGAAAAATAATAAGTTTGGGAATATGTTTGTGTGCTTGGAGTGTGAATTACAAAAAGCTATGATAACAGTTCTAGGTGCAGTTAAAACTACAAGGATGTATGCAACAAAGAGTATAGCTTATTTTGGTGTGGCAGGAAGTCTTTATAGTGACAGTGGTCTGCAAACTTACTTCCATTGAAGGCAAATATGCTTACAGACCACCCTCCCTGAAAAAATAGTAAACCAGTTAACTATACAGTAGCATGAAGCTGCATGAATGGTAAATGAACTATGATACTTAAAAAAAAAAAAAAAAAAAAAAAAAATTGCACTTGCTTTCTGATAGCCTGCAGACAAACTTATAAAAAATTCTCCAACTTCCGCAACAAAAAAGCAACAGAAATCAAATTTCCGCAGATGCAGTAATTAGAGATGTTCTTTGTGTTTCACTGCTGCATTCCTAACCATTGGGTTATCCATGCTGTGGTAGCCCTCAGTCGGTCCGAATACCTGTCAAGGTTTTGTGCGTCAGCTGCTGTCACTTGCTGGGTGATGTCCGGTCATCCAAGCTATAAAGTAGAGCAAGCAACACCATTACCTCAGTCTTTCTTGCCGTAGATCCCGTAGCAGAAGCAATTCACAACAGTGCCGGTCGGTTGTTTCCAGATTTTGAACTTTAGGTGTAAACATCTAAAGCTAAGTACCCCATTGGGGATCCTTCCTTTTTCTTGCACAGATGCCCGAAAAAGTTAATAACTGGCTCGCCTGTGGAAAGCAAATACCATACCGAGACTTACATTCATACTGCGTCACTTGCTTAGGCCCAGATCACGAAGTACCCCGCTATCGGTTCTGTGCTCTCTTTAATGTTAAAACTGTTCATCGTAGAGCTCTGTTTGTAGCCGGTTATTTTCGTCTTCCATCTCCAATTACCGATATGCCATCTATCAGTCAGCAACCGCAGATCTTCCAAAAAAACATAAAGATAAGGATAGCGACAGACCGCATAAGGCCAAGCCTTGCGATGACACCACCACTAAACAGGTCATCAGTTCTTAGGAATTCAGTGAGGCGCTTTCATAGCCCCTGACGCCCGACTCGATTACTTTGCAGGCCTCTACTGAGACCCTTTCAGAGTCCTGTATGCCGCAGATGTCTGCATCGTCTAAAGAGCCTTCAGTTGTCTCTGCCTTGGTTGGGTCTGGAGCCACTAAGCAGACACCGGCTTCTGAGGATACCGCTCGCACTTTGGATTTCACTTCAAGGCCTTCACCCTCTCTTCCAACTGACACACTGATAGCACTGAGGGATACTCTTCAGGCAAGACTTAGAGCTATTCCAAAGAAAGCAGCAAAAATTCTCCATTCCACAACTAGAGTGCTTTAAAATGGAGAGATCTCATCACTTTCACCAGGGATAATCAGGCCACTTCAGCCAAAAGGAGAAGGGAACCTTCTCCAGACGTCCAATCAGATTTAGACTCGGAGGGATCTGACACCTTTGTTTTTGAAGAGGAAAATCCTCTTACTGCCTGTGAAGACTTGGATGCAGAATAATCTATTCCTTCTGCATCACCTTCGCAGGTCTTTTCCTATGGGGAAATCCTCCACACCTTCTGGGAACACTTCCAGTGGGAATCAGCGGATTTCCCTCAATCCAAGAAAAGACAGAGAGTTTCTGGACCTACCCCAGCATAGGTGTCTGGCCATCCCAACCATCTTGGAGGTGGTAGATGTTTACCAAGAATCCAGCCTTACACCTGACACACTTCCACCTGCCTCTAGAAAACCTGACAGGTACTACAGAGTACCTGACTCACACAAATTCCTCTACAGAAATCCTGTAGCAGGTCCAGAGGTGATTACTTAGGGACCTAAGGGAGTTATGGCTACCTCTGCAAAGAATCCTGCTTCCTCAAAGAATCCAGAGCTCTGGGCAGATGGGGTAAAAAAAGTATATACTTTTGCAACTTTAACTATAAGGGCTCTCAGCGGTCAGTTCCATATGTTAAAGTATCAACAGCACACTTTGGAACTTTCGAAACAGAACATTTCTGCTTTACCAGATTTTTGTCAACAATAAAAAGATAGCAGAATTACTGCACTTTTCAATCTCAGGTGGCGAAGCACTCCTTGCACTGTGCATTTAATGCCCTAGAAGCTTCTAGCAGGGCAGCAGTGACAGGATCTGTTATCAGAGGACATGCATGGTTGAAAAAAGGGGTCTATGTTAAATTCCCGAAAGCCGACAATGTCGAATTTGACATTGTCGACATGAGAAAAGCAAAACTGCAGAACATCAAACAAGTAAACTGAAATCTCCGTAAGGGGAGGTTTCCATTTACTTCAATGTAGTGTGGTCTCAGAGTTGGTATATTTAAGTAGTGGGGGTGTGGTTGGTGCAGGGGGCTTGCCCCCCTGCCTACAGCATTTAGTTTATTTTGTTTTTATTTTTTTTTTCTGAACATTCAATGTTTTAACAGTTCAATCACTAAAGGTCGACCTTTAGTAATTTGAACTGTTAGATATTGGATGTTCTAGTATAGACCCGAAAGAACAACCTCTTCCTGATCATCTCAAAGGTGAAATCATGGCTGCACCTCTTGACAAAGGCTGCTTGTTCGGACAGAAAACTTGAGGTATTTAAAAATATGGAAGACAATGCAAAACCAATGCAGACTGTTAAAGATTTTCTTCAAGTACAACCTCCTAGGTTCAGCAGAAATTTTCCCTCTAAACACTAGTCCTTTCCTGCACCAACCAGGCAGGCATAAGGCAAAACCTGTAGGGACAGACCCACCAGGACTCAAACTCAGGGCCAGCAAAGAACAAAACAGTGACTCCCCTCAAACAGTAGAGGAGGGAGTTCAAAAGCAACCCCGTATGGAAAAAACTCTCAATAACTACCTTTCCCATGTCTGCCTGCCTCCACTACACCAAAAGCTAGGAGGAAGGCTATCTCTATGCAGAGAAAACTGGAACTGTATAACAAAGGATCAGTGGGTCTTAAAAATCATTGCTCAGGGGTACAAATTCAATTCCCAAGAACTGCCACCTCCAAGAGGGTATCCAGACCTACCTCCAAACCAGTGGGCAGAAGCACTAAAACAAGTGCAAAACCTAATATCCCTAGGGGCAGCAGAACCTCTACCTCCAGAACAAGTTGCAAAAGGATTCTATTCCAGTCTATTCCTTGTTCCCGGGAAAGAAGGGATTTGGCGTCCCATCCTGGACCTATCCTTTCTCAATACCTTCCTGGTAATCCCAAAATTCAAAATGCTTACCTTAACAGCTTCTACCAATGCTGCCAAACAAAGCTTGAATGGTCACCTTAGACCTAAAGGATGCTTACCTGCACATCCCAATAAGGGAATCATGCAGAAAATTCCTGCGCTTCAGATCCGGATCATTACACTTTCAGTTCTCTGCTTTGCCCTTTGGCTTATCTACTGCTCTCAGGGTATTCACCAAATGTCTTGCTCCTGCCATTGCCTTTTGTGGGCAAAACAATGTACAGATTTACCCTTACCTGGATGCCTGTCTCATCCAGGCAGATTGCAAGGAACTGCTCCTGCAGCCCTTCTCATTTGTAAAAACCCTACTCACCTCTCTGGGGTTCACTGTCAACAAAAGGAAATCAAAACAGACACCTACAAGGAAAATCATATTTCTGGGAGCATTACTGGACACAGAACAGCAAATGGCCTTTCTGTCCCCAGAAAAACAAAGTTTCCTACCAAAATACTTCACTACTCTGGCCTCCCAAACCTAGCTTTCTGCCAGGAAATTCCTGCAAGCTCTAGGGTACATGGCCTCATGCATCCTCCTGGTACCTCTGGCCAGACTGCACATGAGGAAAAGTCAGTGGTACCTAAAGAGCCTATGGTGTCAACACTCACAACCTCTGGACACCTCCCTGCCTGTGATCCCTTGCATAGGATCCGAGTTCATCTGGTGGGACCAGGCCTGTGCTCTGCATAAGGGACTTCCATTCACCCTCCCTCCATCAGACCAGATCATAACTACAGATGCTTCGGACATAGCCTGTCGTGCCCACCTAGAAGACAGATGCGCTCAAGGTCTCTGGGATGCACAAATACTACCCTTGCACAATCAACCAAAAGGAAATGATAGCAGTGCAAAACTCTCTGGCATCCTTCAAACCCTACCTAAAACCAGGGGTTCTTCTCATAAAACCATACCACACCAGTCATGTGGTACATCAACAAACAGGGAGTGTCTCAATTTGCAGACTAGCTATGAGCCTGTGGCTAACAGCCTCATCCATGGGACTACATCTCATAGTCCAATATCTACCAGGCATCAACAACACCCTAGCAGACCACCTAAGCAGAAACCTGCTGGACCCAAACGAATGGCAAATCCACAGACACATTTTTCTGCAAATGTACCCACACATGGGGACCCCCCCCCCCAAGGTGGACCTCTTTGCCTCTCATTTAAATCGCCAAGTACAGAAATTCTGCACCAGGGAGTACCGTCACCTGGCCTGGAAGGTCGATGCCCTGTCCTTCCCTTGGAATACCCTCTTTGTGTATGCATTCCCACCTCTTCCTCTCATTCCAAAAGTATTAATCAAGATAGGGGAGGAAAAACCAAGAGCAATGCTCATTGCCCCAGATTGGCCCAGACAGCATTGGTACCCACTGGTGCGCAGCCTATCTCACCAGCCCCCCTGGCAGCTACTTCTGGTACCTCACCTGCTATCCCGGGGGAGGGGGGGACAATGCTGCATCCAGACCTTCAGACACTCAAGCTGTCAGCATGGCTTATTCTACCATAACCAACAAGGAATTTATGCTAAGCAAGCAAGTCCTTGACATTATCACAGAAGCCAGAAGGCCCAGAACCAGAATTGAAAAGATTCTGCCCCTGGACCCATTCCAAGGGGGGCAGACATACATCTGCCCTCCATTCCTCTTATTCTAGATTATCTTGCTGAGCTTCTTAATAAGGGTCTCTCCTTCTCCACCGTAAAGATCCATGCCTCTGCCATCTCGGCACACTTTGATACAGAACAGCCATTGTTTTCCCACCCTCTTATCAAACAATTCCTTAGAGGAGCCTCTAATATCAGACCTCCCAGAAGACAGCCCTCCCCAGCCTGGGACCTGAACTAGGTTTTAGAAAAGCTTACTTTGCCTCCCTTCGAGCCTGCAGCATCCTCAGAATTAAAGTACCTCTCTTGGAAGACTGCCTTTCTCCTGGTTATTACTTCAGCCAGGATAGTGTCAGAGTTTCAGGCTTTAATGACTATTGAGCCATTTATCATCTTCCATGCAGACAGGGTCTCCCTGAGAACCAATCCCTCCTCCATGCCAAAGGTGGTTTCGGATGTTACCCTCAACCAGGCCATCCACCTGCCCACCTTCTTCCCTAACCCTCAGAACAAGGAGGAAAGGATACTGCATTCTTTGGATGTGCACAGACAACTCAGATTTTATCTGGATCGTACAAAGACATTCTGGAAAACTGATCAGCTCTTGGTCAGCTTTAAAACAGGGGCACAGGGGAAACCAATAGCCAAACAGACCATTTCCAAGTGGATAGCACACTGCATCCAATTTTGCTACTCCTTGCATGGAAAACCACCCCCTAGGACCATCAGAACCCATTCCACGAATACAACCTCTACTTCCACAGCATTCCTTAGAGGGGGTACCCACCAAGGGCATCCTGGAAGCTGCCACATGGACTTCTTTCCACACCTTCACCAAACATTGCCATCTGATTCTATTCTCAAAAGCTAGGGCTGGGTTTGCCTCTGCAATTCTGCAGGGCATGCTCACCCAGTCTTAAGTTTCTGTCAACCTTCCACCCTTTTCCTCAGCTTTGGGAATCTTTCCCAATGGTTAGGACTTCAGCAGTGAAACACAAAGAACATAGTACAGTTGTGTACACTCAACATACATGTAGATGTTCAAGTGTGTTCACTGCTGCAGTCATGCTTTCCCTCCCTCCTTCCCCCTGATATCTGCTGTCCTTACAGAGGCACATATTTCTGTGGGGGTCTCTGACCCCAAGGCTACTAATAATTAAGATTGGACTTCTTTGGTTGGTTAAGGCAAGAAAAACTGAGGTAATGGTGTTGCCTACTCTCCTTTATAGCTCGGACGACCTGACGTCACCCAGCAAGCGACAGCAGCCAACGCACAAAACCTTGACTCTGGTATTCGGACTGACTGAGGGCTACCACAGCATGGATAACCCAATGGTTAGGACTGCTGCAGTGAATACACTGAACATCTACATTTATGGTAAGTGTACACAACTGTACTTTTGTACAAAAAACAAAATGACATTACACTTATAATAATGAATGAAGTCCTAGCTATCTAAACTGTTGTACATAAGCAGTTTTACAGACTACATAACAAACATAAAACTTGGGTTTTAATTTTGTGCCTTTCTAATGTATGGTTTTAAAGACATGGTATCAAGTCCTGGTTCATTTGTACTATTCAGAGGTAATTGCCACTGTCATAATCTGTCCAGTAGCAAGTACAAACGGTGTGTTCGTTAAATTTCACCTTAATAAAAGTTTACATTTTATAGGTTTTAGAGTTTATTTAACATTACTGTGGCTTTGTGCTAAAGTGCATTTAATTGCTAGTTTATAGTGACAACAGTTTTTATTTGACATTTACTCTTAAGCCGAATCCTTGAAAATAAGTACAGTAAAATGATGGCTAGGGAGGTTAAACCTGCTTCACCAGGTCAGTAGCTAACACTTCAGCTTTTTTCAAAAATGTGTCTTAGAATGCTTGTGATGATGCTGCATGGTCATTGATTTGTACTTTTTTTTTTAAATAAATATAAGTTCAATGTTCAGTCAAGAGGCGGAGCTGGATTTACTTCTGCAGTCTTGCAAAAGGTGCTATAAACAGGCCACCAATTTGAGTCTGTAAGGCAAATTCCTTGGTACTCTTATGAGTCATAAATTTCCTGCAGCAATAATCCGTATGGTTACATTCCCATTATATGAGAGACTTAGCATTGCTGTCAACATATGTTTAACTCAGTTGTTGCTGCAACATGGACTCTCACCCTCAATGGATAACTCTTCATGTTTTGGGTATGGTACCATATACACAGTTTTGGCAGGCTTCCTTGTTGCTTGTTTATTTTTTAAATTGTAGGATTATTTGAACTTTTTCAGACATGTTAATTGCAAACTGTTTACAGATTTAAGCAGTAAATACATGTTAGGTAACTCAAATATATGCTTTATAGTTTGGTCAGTGGTGCTGCGGTAGCGTTGTCGCCTCACAGTAAGACTCTGTCCGGTTCGATACTCAGCTAAGAGCGTCTTCTGCGTGGAGACATGCATGAATGGGCGTACCTTCGTTGAAGGTTGTGCGTCAAGGCTGGCAACTTGGTACGTAAAAATCAACTGCCAATCATTAGCGGACCAGGGTTCCGCTGTGTGGCGACCCCTAACTGGGAAAAGACAAGACTAGGGAGTTTGGTCAGCCTATAATGGCTGTGGAGTAAAACTGCATCTACACCCACTAAGGGACAAAACATCAATATTAACATGCAGCTTATTTTTCAAATAGTGTTCCTGCAACACAAAGCCTGTTTATCTGCTGTTATATTATCTTGTACAAGTCTGCATTTTTCAAGATCCAGTCTGAAGCTAAATTATTTGCGCATTGACGCAGCATTTTTTAAGTTGTTTGCAGTACTCTTTCAGATAAAGTTCTCTGATAGTCAGTAATTGTGGGCTGCTTCTATAGACCTATTCCACCACAGACGTTTCACATTCTCAGTGTGTTTTAAAATATTTTGAAAATAATTTCTGTGTTCAGTGATTTTTTTTTTTTTTTTTTTTTTCAGTCACACGTTTACTGGCTTGGTGCATCTTGTGGAGAAAATGCAAAGTAACAAAACATTATGTCATCAGACACCTCCTGTCTTATTTGAATGTTGAGGCTACTATAGTAATGCTTGTAACACAGCAGTCAGCTCATTCTCCTAATAGGCAGTCCTGTACCCCATAGTCATCATGTCCCAGACTTAAGTATGTTGGCTGAAGACCTTTTAGCCAAGGTGGAACATCTCCATTAGTGGCTGCTGTAAATCATAAGGGTTAGAAGTGTGTAGAAGACCCCTCCTAACCCCCCCCCCCCTCCATACTGGGAATTCAGTCACAAAGCCTCTATCCCCATATGGATATATTTTTTCATTTAGATGGATTTTTGTCTGACAAAAGTTAAATTAGTTTTTCACTTTGTTGTCTTACATTGAAGTGTATTGGCCATCAGCTTTTCATTCAGAAGCTTAAATCCATAGATTTTTGATTGGCATACTAAATTAAACTAGTTTCAAAATTATCAGTGCAACAGAACTTTTGTTCAGTCTAAAAACAAACTCTCAGATGTTGGGATATTCACACTGGAGTTCCTTAAGGTGAAGCCTTGGGGACAGTTCTGTTTTCTCTTTTCACAAATTGTATTATTGAAGTTATCCTAGCCTTTGCTATTGCACTTCATGCTGATTTTTAACCTTCCCCTTCTAGTGTAGAGCAACTGCTGCAAATTGCCAGTAATTCACTATGGTAGTGGGCAGGTTTTACCAAACTGTCCAAAAACTCCACCAAGGCATTTACATGCAATTTGGAAAATACAAAAAGATACCAGCTAACTAAAATATATCCTAGCCGATTCCTGGTTATGCCCTTGTCCACAACCAACTTGAGCTTCAAGCCCTCTCCTTCTACCTCCTGCTGCATCTTACACCCAACTGTACTGACCATTTCTGATCCAACTGTGATGGTAAAGTCAAACTTAGTAAACTGTCTATCCCTCCTTTCTACTTTATATGTTCTGCATTAGCATCTTGTATTAATCTACTCTATATGTTGAATTATGTTCTCTGTATGTGTGTTGACATATTACCATTGCTCTGTACTAACTCATTGTAAACCTCTCTATATTTTTTATGTTTCTTTTATATTTTATATTGTTTGATCTTTCTTATTGTGTACTGTTTAAGTAAATCTGGAGATTTTCACCCTGGGTCTCCACTGAAAATTGGCATTTGCTCAGTTGGACCAACCTGTTCAACAAATGTCAAATAAATAAATAGAATGTATTTTTAGAGATCGCCTTAGGACAGTAAAATGAAACAAATTTTAAGTGTTAGGAAACTTCGTTAACTACACTGAGTTAGGTAATTCTCAAGTTTGTAGAACTTTACACTGATAGGTCAAAATGATGAGAGGTTTTAAGATTTTGTAAGATAAGCAAGACAAGGTATTTCTTTGAATTTACCTGCATGAGTAACTGTAACATTAAAATCATTTCTGCCGTTTAACACATTTATTTTCTGTTTCTTTTTAGAAAACTAGATCATCTATCAAGCAGGTAATATTGTCGTTGATGTTAGCTATTTTTTAGCTTTAATTTTTTGCAATTGTACTTATTTTACTAGCATCCATTGACTTGTCTGTGGATTTCCTTAAAACAGGATTCAGTGCTGCTGTCTTCTTACCCCTTTGTGTTTGATGCTCAGGCCAAAACTAAAATGCTTCAGACTGATGCTGAACTGCAGATGCAGGTAATAGCCTATTACTATCAAATGTACACCTTTCTCTCTACCTTCTGTGTACTTGGGCTGTGCTTTCTTCAGCCCGAAGAGGAGCTTTTGTCACCTCTTAAATATTTGTCTATCTTTATTTGATGGCATGACAGATTATTTCTTCTTTGGTTCTACCTAATTTGTGTTTTTAAATTAAGTTCTGATACAGTGTTAACCCTTATTTGATTGCAAAGGTCATTGCCTAATTCAAATGATGTATCATAAAAACTACTGTTTAGTATGTGCACGTACAAGTCAACAGAAAACTTTCAGGTTATTCTCGTAGTTTGCTTCTTGAAGTCTGATTTTTTGCGTGCAGTCTTTCTCATGTGAAAGTTATGTAATGTTTTGCTTTACAAGTATCTTTGAATTGCAAGGAAGGTTAATTGCATTTGTTTGATGGCAGAAGGAGATGCATAAGATATATTGTAGTCAGCCCTTTTAAGTGCATTAACATTCGGTAATTACGTATTCTCACAACCACATTTCAGTACTCGCAGAAATCGCAATGTTTCTGTGAAACGAGGTCTGCTAAGCATTGAACCGTTATTTTTGTTGTTAAATATGCCAGCTTCAGCGTTTTCCAGGAATAGAGTGTATTAATAGGACTTGATTTGCTTTGAGCAAGAATGAAGAAGTGTTTCATTGGAGGAAAGGCTTAAAAATCTGTTTGTGTTAGAGAGGACTGAATGCATGTTGTATAGTAATACGTATTATCGCAACCACATTTCAGTAATATTTCTGCGAAACGAGGTCTGTTAAGCTATGAAGGGGTGTATGAAGTCTTCAGAATTGTTGTGTGCAAGTGTTTCTTTTTATATTGGAAGAGAAAACAGTTGAGAAATAGTCTTCCCTGGTAAGGGCCTTTTCAGCCTTAGAAGAAGGAGTGCTGCTTGTCAGTGATCATTCATCATCGAACTCATGCAACTCACCACCTTCACCAAAAGGCAACTGGCCCACTTCATTTCTGTTTAGGTGTACACACTGCAAGGGGTGATTGATATGTTTGGGACGTGTGTGTGTGTTCGCGTGTGTGTGTTCGTTCATGTGCAGCACCTGTTGGTAGTACTGTAAGTGGCTGCAACGGCAACAGAATTTCTCATGCACAGCACTATCCATCTGAAGCGGGATAACCGTTTAACACCCCCGGCCGAGGAATCTGGATGGGAAGAAAGGCATCACTCTCTGAGGAATCACTGTCTCCTTAGTCAGAATTTCTTGCAAGGACATTTTTTTGGGATGATTATTGACCCTGAGAAGTCACACTGAAAATTCCTGAGCAACCTCTCTTTGCTGAGGTTGTCATCAGCAAGGCAGAATTTGCGATGCAGCATGACACCGTGGAGTTCACCAAAATAATGACACGCCTAACACGAGTCCATTTATAGTTTTTTTCCTCTCCCCATGCCTCAAACCGTTGGGGACACATCACTACTTAGTTGCATACACACCTCTTTAAAGCTTAACAAACCCGTTTTCTGAGAAATGCAACAAAGTATGCCAGTTCTGAAATGTGGTTGCGATAATACGCAAGTACCTAACATTCATATACTCCATCTCTACTTTCCCCTTTACCCATCTGTCCCATACCCTGTTAAATGCCTAAGTGGATTTTTTCTCCACTACCAGTTTTGGTAATCTGTTTCATGGGTTCATACCTGTTTCTGTGAAAAAGTACTCTTGGCTATCTAGGGAGTAATTTAATTTGCAATGATCTATTGCATGTGCCATTTCCACCTCCCTTGTGTACTTGTGGATTGCAACTTATGATCCTGGGCAGTAGTATTATGTATCCCCTGACTGTTCTGGTTTCAAATGAGAAGAGCTGTAGCTCCTCCAGCCCGTGGCAGTATTCCTTACAGGAATATTGTTTAAAGGCAGCTGTGTTTACCATATCGTTGTACTGATACTTCTAGCCGGTCGTTATGCAGCTGATTTGTTTTTGCTGAGCATAAAATCTCACAACATCTACATCATCTGTAGTTTTACATTGGTAATACCTTTTATGGAAGGGCATTGCTATAAATACTCTGCTGCCAGGTGCTACAGGACCATAAGGATTTGCTAACAGGCAGTGTTTGCTAGACAGAACAACCATCCTTGTAATAAGTGGCATCAGCTAACCTTTTGCTAAATGTCTCTCCACTTCTGCCTTCAGTTTTACATAAGCCTTTAGCATCTTAATGTGATGAATGATGCTGTCAGGAAAGGCTGTGTTTTCTCTGGTCCACACATTTTCTTTTTGTCTTTAATATACTGTTTATTATTCGGTGCACCATAACAGGGAGTGGATAATTTATTTTCGATGGGTAATGTATTGTCATGGACATTCAAATTGAATGACCAAGGTGGCCTTTCCCTCACCATGAGTAAACAAATGAATTTACTTAAGACCCTACTGTATTGTGTTGATATTATACAGTGGCATTATTTTTAAAATTAGTGTCTTATTAAAAACACCCTTGTGTAATCTGAACTCCACCAGAGTTGTGTCTATTGACAGTAGTCAGCTGGAATACATATGTGGTGTACTGCATATTCAATTAATGTGATGGTGAATCCCCAGGACATGAAGCTTCTGCATGTTGTACCACTGGGTGTATGTTAGCAGAATGCAGAGTTGGGCAGGTACATGCTGAAGTGAAACAATGTAAATTGTATAGCATATACAAGTATGTTTCAAGGGAGTACATTTCATATAAATGCAGTAGTTTACATACATTTTCTCTAGTTTGCAGTGATAAGAAATGGCATCTGTATTTTGTAATTCTTTCTAGCTGAATTGATACATGTTTCAGTACAGCTTACAAAACTCATTTTGTCCCTTAATTGGGATGAGCTGAATTTCAGTGAGAGGTAAAACATTACCAGTATATAATAAGGTTTATTTCTGTCCTCCCTTTTTTCTTTACATATAACGAGGACGTATGCTTATGGAATAAGTATTTTCAATGACCATTATCCATGTACATTCACATTGATACTGTTCATAAGATTAGTACCAGCTAGGTCTGCAGGAAATTGGACCACAGGGGGGAAAAAGTCAAAATACTAGAGAGACGTTTTTCAGCCAAAGCTATCCTTGATGAAATACCACCATATGACCTCAGATTCTTAAGTTTATTTAGTACTTCATCTATATTCCTGGCCTGTGAATATAATATACTTGAGTAAATGATAAACTACAGACCCCATTCAGGAATACAAATTCAAACACTGGACAACTTTCCAAATGTGATTGCCTTTCTCAAAGTCTAAGACTCCATCTTAGTCTTCAAGACTGCCTGCAGCTCAGGCCATGACTTGTCACTGAAGTAATGCATGTTGGAACCAGATAGGATGCTGGTACCTTTAACTCCTCACCAGTTACACCTTCACTCATTTTGATTCAGCCTCTGTTTTAATGGGGAAAGTGTTCTATAAACATCAGTTCATATTTTGCTTTATACAAGCTTAGTTGTGTATCTCAAATTCTGAAGTACTCCTGTCTGCCGTCATGCTTCAGATTCTATCCTGTGATCCAACTTTATTTTATTTATTTTATTTTATTTTACATTTGTTGGCTGGGATAGTCCGACTGGATACATGTCCATTTTTAGCGGAGGCCCAGGGAGAAAAGCTCCAAACATACAGGCAAAAACATACATACATGCTAAGGGTTTTAGAAAGTCAGAAAGGTTTGGCATTCCAGAGGAATGTACAATTTTAACAGGGGAAAAAAGCTCCAGTTGTGCAGATAAAAATATATATATCAAGCAAAACATATATATCAAGCAAATATTACAAGTATGGTGAGTCCCTCTAGAGGGATCCACAATTTTAACAGCTTGAAGTAGAATATAAAAATATTAAGCAGGTGGATTACAGCAACAATTTTTTTACAAAGAAATGTACAGAACAAGATGTTCTTCATCTCACATTGCTGCAGTCCTAACACTTGGGTAGTCCGCTGTCCCTCGGTCGGCCCGAATATCAGAGTATAAGGCTGACGTCGGTCAAGGCGCATTTGACTGACATCAGAACGTCAGGGTACAAATGCGCATGACCGACGTCATATCCTCAGTCTTTTTTGCCGCATGGTCCGATGCAGAAGCAGTGTTGCAAGTGCCGTTCGGCGTTCTGAAATTTTTCGAATTCGGAGTTTCAGACCGAAGTCAGAGTTGGTTGAGTACCCCGTTGGGGAATATTTTTGTTTTTTCTTGCCTCAGTGGTTTACCGGATGTCAGAAAAAGTGAATAACTGTATTTCTTGTGGGAAACAGATACCGCATAGGGATTACCATAATTTGTGTATACCTTGTTTGGGACCTGAGCACGACGTTGTTGGGTGTCGCTTTTGTGCTAGGTTTAATAAACGCACTATAAAGCGTAGGTTGGATTGTGCCAGGTTAGTCTTTGGGAAGCGGTGCAATTACAATATGCCGTCGGATGCTCCGACGCCGGCTTCTTCAAAGAAGCGCAAGGACAAGGCAGTTAAACCTAGGTTAGAGGAGTCGTCCGAACCGGACGCCGGTTCTTTAGAGACGTCAGTGGAACCGGTGGTTCCGACGGAGGCCTCTATGGAGTCTCAGGGAGAGACTGTGTTTTTACAGGATGTGGCCTCCCAGGAGGCAGGTCAGGCTGTAGGGGCTTCTCAGGTAACTGTACTCCCCTCCCTTCCTAAGGTGTCTAGGCCCTCTCTTTCTGCTTCCAAGGCTTCCCCTAGAGGCAGGTCTAGTTTTGCTTCTGTGGGTGTCACTCCTAGTTCGTCAGGTTCTGTGCCCAAAAAGCACATGCTTAAAATGGCAGAAGATTTAATTACTTTAATTAGAGGCTCTATGCCCCCTCCTGATAAGAGGCCTAGGATGGAACCTGTGTTAGGGGATTATGAGCAGGCTTCGGATGTGTCTGAGTCTTCGGCTGAAGACTTGCAGGAGTATTCTCATTTTTCTGATTCTGATGTGGATGATTCTACTCCTTCTGCTTCTCCTCCTGAGGATTTTTCTTTTTCAGAGACCCTGCACTCCATGAGAGAGCATTTTAAATGGGAAGGTCAGGATTTCTCTGATTCCAGGAAAAGGCTTAGGGAATTTTTGTTTTTACCCCAGCATAGGCCTTTAGCTATACCTCCTGTTCTGACTGTAGTGGAAGATGTGTTTGCAGAGGCTTCGCTTAATCCTGATTCTTTGCCTCCTGCTCCTGTTAAACCGGATAGGTATTACAGGGTGCCTGAAGCTCATAAGTATCTTTTAAGAGTCCTAGGGCAGACCCAGAAACTGTTAGCCAGGGGCCTAAGGGTGTAAAGGCTTCTGTTGTCAAGAATCCGGTTCCTGCAGATTAAGAGGCCAGGGCCTTGGATAGATGGGGAAAGAAAGTTTATACTTCTTCCACTCTAGCCATGAGAGCTTTGAATTGCCAGTTTCACATGTTGAAATATCAAAATTATCTCCTTTCACAGTTGAAATCTAAGGTGGATGCTCTGGCGGAAGGTATTGATTGTAAAGAGTTACAAGATTTAGTGCATGTTTCTGAACAGGTGGGTAAGCATTCTTTGCAATGTGGTTTTGATGTTGTACAGGCCTCGTCTAGAGTGGCTGCCACTGGGTCAGTTCTTCGCAGGCACGCCTGGCTGAGGGATCAAAATTTATCTGACCATGTTAAAACTAGGATTTTGGATGCCCCTTTGCAATCTGATGTCTTGTTTGGTTCTCCTGTTGAGGCAGTTTTAAAGAAAATGGAAGACAAGGCTAAGTCTATGCAGACTGTTAAAGATTTTTTGCAGGTTCAGCCTCCAAAGTTTAGTAGAAATTGGCCTACTAAAGGGTGGACGTATCCTTCTTATGATTCCCAGTCTAGGGGTAGATCTAGACGTGGCAGGGGCAGAGGTCAGGGCTCTTTCAGGCCTAGGACAGGGAGTTCTCCTGCACAGTCTTTGGGTGAGGGCAGGGGTCAGTCCTTTCATAAACAGACCCAATGACCTACCTTTTCAGCTGCCAGAACCTTCTCGCCTGGCAGCACCTTTGGGAGGAAGGTTGGCACTTTTCAAAGAAAATTGGAGTTTGATTACCCAAGACAAATGGGTACTGGATATCATACATCACGGTTACAGGTTTTATTTCCATACCTTGCCTCCTTTCAAAGGCATGCCAGACATTCCTCCTCAACAAAGAATAGAGGCTCACAAGCAAATTTCTCTGTTACTCCAAATAGGGGCCATACAGCCGGTTCCTATGCCAGAAAGGGGCCTGGGATTTTATTCTCGCCTGTTCCTTGTGCCAAAAAAGGGGAACACGTGGAGACCGATTTTGGATTTGTCTAACCTCAACACTTATCTGGACATTCCCAAGTTCAAAATGTTGACGTTACAACAGCTTTTACCTCTACTGGGCAAGGATCACTGGATGGTAACTTTGGATCTCAAGGAGGCTTACCTTCATGTTCCTATCAGGCTAAGTTGCAGGAAGTATCATGCTGGACTGGGACTTCTCACTATCAGTTCTCTGCATTGCCCTTTGGCTTATCTACTGCGCCCAGAGTATTTACAAAAGTTCTGGCTCCAGTGATAGCATTCTTCAGGCTGAAAGGAATACAAATCTATCCTTATTTGGACGATTGCCTGATACTGGCTCAAGGAAGGGACGAGCTTCTTCGTCATTTGGAGTATGTGATAGCAGTGCTAAGATGCCTGGGGTATTCTGTGAACGAAATAAAGTCCAGTCTAGTACCCTCTCAAGACATGTGCTTTCTGTACAGAACAAGATTTCCATTGCAAGCATTTGTGAGCAAGAAGCTAGTACATTACTGTTAAGTTAGGGATTATGGGGATTAATCAGGGTTGGTACATGGACAGAGCCCCCCAGTGCCTTTTATAATACTGTTGGAGGCCTTTTTTTTAAAGAGGCTTAGAGAGGGTTCCAGGGTAATGTCTGTTGGAAGTAAGTTCCAAGCTTTTCCATGGAGTTGGCAAACAGGGAGTCACCAGCTGAGTTATTAGCTTTCAGTGTTTGGACTAACAGCTTGTTGGATAAGCGTAATGGTCTGAAGTTACTGTATGATTTTATGATAGTTTTGAGTGCGGGGATGTTTTTGTGTTGGTTGAGGATATTATGTGCTACTGTTAGCTGATTGAACTGAAATAAGCTTGGCAGTTCTAGCCACCCTAGGAGATTGAGGTTATGGCAGTGATATGTAGATCCAGTGGTGAATCTGGCAATATGGTGGTAACAGTGTGAGAGTTTGGTAAGCTCTGATTTGTTTAGGTTACAGAGTATAGGGGAAGCATATAGAAGGGTGGAGAGAAGATGAGAGCCAAGCGATTGTGATTCTAGCTATTGGGCTTAGAAAAGGTTTATTTCTATATAGTGAGCCGAGCTGTTTGTTGATGTTTTGATAGTCTTGTTGATGTGCTGGTCGAATTTGAGATTATCCACTATTACTCCTAAGAGCTTAGTTTATAGCATTTCATTCAGTTACTGAGTTACTCTCTAATTTAAGACCTGTATCCAGCAAAGGAGGGTTCTTCCTATTACCTTTTCTCTTCTGAGCCAGCTTATGCAAGGCAGCTGTATTCCCTGTCGATCAGATTGTCTGTCACATAGTATTTTTTTTTTTTTTAAACAAGCATCTTTATTAAATTTTCACTTATAACATAGGCAGTCATATATTTATATAAATGAAAACAAGCCATATTGACATGTTTTACTTGCAAACATTAACATTACTTATAATCTATCTAGTCATTTTCAATCAAACATTACATAGCTCATTCAAATCCTGCCGCCTTTTAAACCTCATTCCTCCTCTAAAACATTATTCTGCATGTATTGTTCCCACAATTCCCATTTTTTCTATGTAATTTGTTTCTACCCTTTTCTGAAGATCCCATTACCAGTTTTGTCTCTGTTACTATATTCACGACTTCTAGTACAGTTGGTTTAGACACGGATTTTCATTTTTTAGTAGTTGCTTTTTTCCCATAGTACATTCTGAGCTGCTACCAGGGTATCCCCATTCTTGCTTACCTGTAGCTGGTCTTTTCAACCCTCAGTATCAATCCAAGGTGGTTTATTTCCAGCTCCTCGTTTTCACTAAAACGAGCCCTTGTTTTATCTGGTAGTGTTGACCCCACTACTTGGCATCAAACCTCTTATAATCAGGTTTCATCATTATTAAATTTCAGGCTGTGTAGGCATTATAGCCGTCAGCAGTGACATATTTGTCCTGGTTATTCACCCAGAAGATAATAGGTTTTGCAAACCTGGGCTCTCTATACTTTTATTTATTTTTTTTAGAATAATGTTCATTAAGCAGAAGGAAAGGTACTTGTATAGTAAAATCGTCTTTGTTGGATTTCCAGTTGTGCTTATTCTCTTTATTCATTCTCTCTCTTTGCATTTTGTATCTGAAACTCCCATGCATGGGTGAGCTGCTTACCATGACATCTCCCTTCACACTAGAAAACTGTGCCCAGCCTGTAAAGCTAACCGTTCTTTTCTGCCATATACACAACTGGGTCTTGATTCTGACCTTCATTTATGAAAAGTTCCTGTGTTCAATGCCTAAAACTTAAACTTCCGAGTGTCCTTGTAGCTGAGAAGTAACAAGCCAAGTGTCAAACTGTGACATTGTTACTGCTACGTCAGAGAAGGGCATGATTCAGTGATCAGACATAAGTTTGCCAGGTATCTGAAGGAATAAGTCCTGGCCTAAACTCACTTTTAGTAAAATGGCAGTAGTTGAAGACTTTTTGCTGGATATCAGATCAGCATCATATGGACAGAAAAGTAGAAGCCAGACCTTGGTTAAACTGTCTTAGAGGCAAATTTTCTGAAATGACCTTACATTTCCAGTATGTCGTGATCTTGTCCTTATCTAGTAAGTGGTCAAGCTTCCACCCATCTTACTTTCCACTTAAGTTTCTCCCTTTTTGGCATTGCTGAATGAACCAGTGTGTGATGGTGACAGGCCTGATCCAGAAAATGGTCCTTGTAATGATCTGTCTCTTAATTATTCATATTTAGGGCTGAGGGCTGTTTTCCACTGTGCTCATTTAGCCCTTTGGGGAACTGCAGTCCATGTATTCCCATTCCAAGGCTCCATTGTTGAAACTTTCAACTTTAGATACTTATTTGAAGCTGTTGGAGACATGACCATGCAGCAACAGGAACTCTGCTTTAAGGCATAGGGCCTGATGCAGGGTCATTCATGTCTGTGTCATCAGTAGAAAGTGTCCGTGAGCTGTGGATCCATGTTCATAGGTGTGTACTAGGCTAATGACCACTGGGACATTTTTAAACCTAGCCATTCATCTCAAATCTGACAAGTTCTGGTACCCTTGATAAGTGTAAAGAGGGGCTTGGGAGATGAAACTTTCACAAGCAGGGGCCTGAGAGAGTAACCATTTACAGGATGCCATAGGTGCCAAAGCAGGGATGAATTTCCTGTTACCCATGCAACTGTCCAAATTAAATTGAAATTGGATTAGGGAGGAACTCTACTTCACATGATCGGGGAGCCTATTCCAGAGAAGCAGTAGTCTGTGGGATACATATCTGGATCTCCAGCAGGTCCTGTTTGTCACATCATGGTTCAAGTCCTTAGAGTGGGTAATTCTGGTGCTGTTTGTTTTGTGGATAATGCAATAGCTCACTTAGGGTTTGTCTGACATTGCCTTTTATGCCAGGCATACAGCTCCCCTCAACAACCTGTAGGAGACAAAAAAACAGGGATGGGATAGGACTTTGAGGCAGTCTATGTAGGGCAGATTATTTGTGCCCTGTATTATTTTAGTGAGGATCCTCTGGATTTTCCATTATATGTATCATGGAGACCAAACAAATCATGTGATGTCCTATCTTGCCTTCATTCTTAGGTTGGGTTCGGATCTGAACATCGGATCTGACTTGCTTGAGGGCTTCCACTAGCTCGTGGCTAAAACCATATCCCATCATGCACTAGGACAGCACCACCGATCTTGTTTGCTGCTAAACAAGATCGGGTGCTCTTCCTGCTAGCTCTGACTAAGTAGGCTTTTTCTACATATTTTGTCAAAACTGTTAGAAAAATCTGTGTTTATTTGCTGTGATAGTTACTGAAGTATATTGTGTGTTAATTTATTTCTTCTTGATTTTTCACTGCTCTTGGCTGACATTTCCCCACAAGGCCCTTTTTCTGCTATCCCGGCTTAAAATTTAAATTACTAAAAACTAATTTTTAGTTAGAGGGCTTTCCTATCCTTTCCTTTTTGATTCTTTCCCTTTAACTCCCCAAGGCTTGTTAATTTGAGTTAGAGAACTGCCTTAGCCCATTTAACTTAAAATGCTTTTTCTGTTGTTGGACCTCATCTAAGTGTGTTCTTGCTGTTATCTTGTGTGCTGTTATCTTGTTACTGTTTACTATTAAAAAAAAAAAAAGTAGTACAGTATATATTTACATATTGTGTAGTTGTTTTCCTTATTGTGGCTGTCTATCTTCAAAGGATTCTAAGGAAGCTAAACCCTCTGGGTTTACAAAATTTGTTAAATGTGGTAAAAAAATGTCTATTACTGATGGGCATATCATTTGCATGTACTGTCTTGGAGCGGTTCACCTCCAAGAGTCCTGTGTCATCTGTCACTAGTTTAGCCACAGGGCATTGTTAGAGAGAAAAACACAAATTGATATTGAGGCCTATTAAAAAAAACCCTTTTCTGAAGCGATCGAAGAAGGTCAGGGTTCTTCAGAATCTGGCCAATCTCCTCCTTCAAAGTCAGACAAATTGGGGAAAAGATCCTAATCTTCTAATGCTCAGTCGCAGCCATCTAAAAAAACTGCCAAAAGTGTCAACTCTGGACCCGAAGGCTGTTGGGTCCAAGAAGCCTACTACTTTGGCTCCTTCAGTTTTGATGCCGGTGGTATTTCATGTGCGGAGCTGGTCACCGGAAATTGGATCTGATATCTCTCACTCCTAAGGTCTCCATTGCTACAGTCGTCCAGATCTCCTTCCCCCTCGACTCGATC